>NW_024719820.1:5000-20000 GCF_018991925.1 Homarus americanus | reverse complement strand
AAGACGATTAGGAGAAGTAACAATAAGTAACTAGGTTGTGTTAGTTCAGTACAAGAGAGAGAGAGAGAGAGAGAGAGAGAGAGAGAGAGAGAGAGAGAGAGAGGTGGAGGGGGGGGGGCAGGACAGGTAAGTACAGTACAGGTAAGTAGGTGAAGGTAAGTCCGGGAAAGTGTACACATTATCCTCTGCTCATCCAATGTTATTATTAAGTCAGGTATATTAACAACGTCAGGAAGAGGAGGAGGTAGGTAAGGCAGAAGAATAAAGAGGAGAAGGATGGAGGAAGGAGAAGGAGAAGGAGGAGGAGGAGGAAGAGGAACAGGAGAAGTATAAGAGGAGGTAAGTGAGACAGCATGACTCATCAAGTATAAGGTTCCTCTTCATAATAATACAGTAAGCTTTTGTGGCTCATTACAGGATCTTGTGATGGCGTGTAGTGTAGTGTAGTGTAGTGTAGTGTAGTGTAGTGTAGTTTAGTGTAGTGTAAGGGAAGGAGAGGAGAGAATAATGTAGACACGGGTGAAGAACTGAGGCTATATATATAAGCAAGCAGCCAGAGAGGAAACAGTGTCCCGTCAGCTGTGGGGGAGGAAGGACCACAGCAGATGACCCTCTCATAGTAAACACACACACACACACACTGACACACACAGACACACGCACACTGAAACACACACCAACACTATGTAGAAGTTTCGAAAATAATATATCTTTATAAAGGCTGAAGAAGAATTTGATGGTTTATAAAAAAGATATTTGAAGCAAGTCATTCAGGTGTATCCAAGCAGGTAGCCGGAGTAAGAGTTGAGGAGCAGAGTGTGTTGGTGCTCTCATTCCTTGTCCTGTGCTGATGGACCTAACCTAACCAAACCAAACCTAACCTAACCTAACCTAACCTAACCAAACCAAACCAAACTACAGGATTTACATTAAGTAATCACATCTATAAAAGACAATAGGTGTAAATTATGACTGTAACAAGCAACGGTAAGTACCTTGGGGAAATTTTCTTGCTTGTCACGTATTTCGTTGCTTGTTAGGTGATACTTGTGGTGGAGGGACGGTGAGGAGGATGACGGGGTGAGGGCTGGAGGAGAAGGAGGTGCAGTAGGGGAGGAAGAGAGGTGGAGGAAGATTAGGAGGAGGAGGAGGATGAGGAGGACTAAAAAGAGGACAAGGGTAGAGAGAACGAGAACAACAACAAGAAAAAACAAGAACAACAAGACCATTCCCCCCCCCCAACACCCCCGACACCTCATCAATGATCACCTCACCCCCCCCCCTCTCCCCTAACCCCACAACTCTATACTTTCCTGACCATCAATTCTGCTTTGTCTCTTATTTATGACTCTTAACATCCTGCAGTTGTTTTGTGTTCAATATCACATCATGGTTTGAGTTGCAGCAGTCAGCTCAGTCCCCATGATGAACTAAGCCCCACCCCTACCCCTACCCCCACCCCTACCCCCCACCCCTTCACCCCTACCCCTACCCCCCACCCCCTACCCCCACCCCTACCCCCTCCCACCCCTACCCCTACCCACCCCCTCAAGGCCCTCTGGTATTTATGGCGTCGATACTACCTGCTAAATCTTACTGCCGTTCGAGAGATAATAATGGTGCTTTCACAAAATAAAAATAAGAGTTTTTTTTTTTTTTTTGAGGGAGATGAAATTTACAATGATCATTATGTAAGGTTTTAATGGGTGATTATAAATATATATTGTGTTATGTGTTTTATTCACCTTAAAGTCTTATTACCTGATTATGATTTTATTAATACAAGTTGATCAGTAATACGTGTAGATTGATCACTTGTGAATATTGATTTTTAATACACCCACAGACGCGACACTCATACACGTAGCTAAGAACTTTAAAACAAAATATGTATCTAATTCCATAAGAGATAATCCCTTAGATTATTAAACTCAATTATCATAATATTTAAGAGAAGGTAGATTAATTAGTTCAAGTAAAAGGTAACTAATTATTAAGGTGTAATCTTGTTCAACTCTCTCGTAAACTTCACCACTAAGATGAATCAGGTAAATAAAATACAAAAACACAGAAGTAACGAGTCAACAACAAAAACAACAATAACAAAAAATAATAATGATAAAAAACAGCAACAAAAACAATAATAATAAAAAACAACAAAAAAACAATAATAATAAAAAACAACAAAAAAACAATAACAAAAACAATAACAAAAACAGCAACAAAAACAAAAACAACAACAACAACAACAAATACGAGATGTCTTCATATATTCAGAACAAAAAATATTATCCATAAATACAAACACAGATAATGTCTTCAGGTCTCAGCAATAACACGACCCATAACTCACACCTGTTGACGGTAGGTAATTAGAATGTTGATGACGTAACCTAAATGTGAATAGGAATGTTTATGAATGTATCTAAATGGATCTGTTTGTCTGTAAATGTATTTGAATGTATAAAAGTAAGTAAACTGTAGCTTTCTTAGTCTTCTTCTTTTTTGTCTTAAGGCTTACAGCTGTTGTTGTTGTTGTTGTTCTTGATGTTTATCTTGTTGTTGTTGTTGTTGATGTTGTTTGATGATGTTGCTGTTGTTGTTGTTTATGTTGTTGTTGTTGTTGTTGTTGTTTATATTGTTGTTGTTGTTGTTGTTTATGTTGTTTATGTTGTTGTTGTTGTTGTTGTTGTTGTTGTTTGATTTGTTGTTGTTCTGATTGATGTTTATGTTGTTGTTGGTTGGTTGTTGTTGTTGTTGTTTATGTTGTTTTGTTGTTGCTGTTGTTGTTGTTGTTGTTGTTCTTGATGTTGTTTGATGATGTTGTTGTTGTTGTTTGTGTTGTTGTTGTTGTTGTTGTTGCTGTTTTATGTTGTTGTTGTTGTTGTTGTTGTTGTTTATGTTGTTGTTTGTTGTTGTTGTTGGTTGTTTGTTTGTTGTTGTTGATGTTGTTGTTGTTGTTGTGTTGTCTTGACGATGTTGTTGTTTGACGACGTTGCTGTTGTTGTTTGTTGTTTTTTTATATTGTTGCTTGTTGTTGTTGTTGTTGATGTTGTTTGACGACTGGGTTGTTGCTGTTGTTGTGTGTTGTTGTTGTTGTTGTTGTTGTTGTTTATGTTGTTGTTGTTGTTGTTGTTGTTGTTGATGTTGTTTGATGATGTTGTTGTTGTTGTTGTTGTTGTTGTTGTTGTTGTTGTTGTTGTTGTTTACGTGTGTTTGAGACAGGTATGAGAGAGTGGCGGCTTTAAGATCTAATATTACGTTCGTTGTGGTTTGTTTATACAGGAGCCGCGTGATACTGTCAACTCAGCCACGCCCCTCATGATGATGTGCTCCTGTTAACCTTTTATAGACCTCTACCACCATTACCCACCACCACTACCATTACCTACCACCACCACCATTACCTACCACCATTACCCACCACCACTACCATTACCTACCACCACCACCATTACCTACCACCATTACCCACCACCATTACCACCAAAAACCACCATTCGTACTATAAACAACACCATTCACTACAACCAACATCACCATCACTACCACCACCTACTAACCACTACTACTACTACCACTACCCACCACACCACTAACCACTACCACCATCAGAACCACCACTACCACCACCTTCAGCACCAGGGGCGGCGGGCGAGGTAGGAACCACTAGTGCTTTGGAGAAATTTTTGCCACGATTTGTCAGTTGGTAAACATTAGCTGTCACAGGCGCCCCTCGAGGTCTGGCCGTACCACCTACACTGGGATTATAACCCATACGTCCCTAGATCTTAAGGTCGTATTCCCTATTCCCTGGGTCTTCTATGGGCGGAGTCAGGGTCATATTTCCGTGGATCTTATTGGCTCTCTCGGACGGTGGGTCATATTTCCCTGGATCTTATTGGCTATCTCGGAAGGTCCTGTGTTTTCACTGATATAGACATTAGTTTTAGAATCTACCTGAATCTCCCGGGGAAGATAATTGAAACAGCACGTCTCTGGCCTGGCACACACACATACACACACATACATACATACACACACACACACACACACACACACACACACATAAAAAGCAGGTATACGGGGTGAGCTACCTGTAATCAGCCATCCAGGTACGCATTGATGATTTATAAAGGACCAGGTATTTAATAACTCAGGTATATAACTATTAATAACTCAGGTATATAACTATTAATAACTCAGGTATATAACTATGAATAACTCAGGTGTATAAGTATTAATAATTCAGGTATATAACTATGAATAACTCAGGTGTATAAGTATTAATAACTCAGGTGTATAAGTATTAATAACTCAGGTGTATAAGTATTAATAACTCAGGTGTATAAGTATTAATAACTCAGGTATATAACTATCAATAACTCAGGTGTATAAGTATTAATAACTCAGGTATATAACTATCAATAACTCAGGTGTATAAGTGTTAATAACTCAGGTAAATCACTTGATTATAACACGTGGTTTTGTGGGTCAACTTTCACCTTTCCTCGAGACAGCCAATTTTATTCAGTAAATTGTTATCTCGTTATTTAGAGAGACCTCGAGACCACTAACGACCTCTAACTACGCCAATAACACTAACCACGCTTCCTACACTAACGATCACCTCTAACCACGACAATAACGACCTTTAATTACGCTTCCTATACTAACAACAACCTCTAACCCAGCCAATAACAACCACTAACCACGCTTCCTACACTAACGACAACCTCCAATCACGCCAATAACAACCACTAACTACCTGACGTAGCAGTAACGAGCAAGTCAAGACGTGAGAGGCGCCATTAAGGACCATTACTCAATGCCACTTTATCAACAGTGGTCAGGGAACCATCGTCAGAGGGGTACACCAGCTGACGAGACGATGCTGACGGCTGATGCTGACACCTAGCCCTCATAACATCTCTCTCTCTCTCTCTCTCTCTCTCTCTCTCTCTCCTGTCAGCATCGTCAGACGTAACCTACAGCCACCAATCATTTCTCATGCTGACACTCCAGAGATGAGCGAGTCTTCTTCTTCTTCTTCTTCTTCCTCATTCCTCTCCTCTCCTCCTCCTCCTCCTTCTCCTCCTTCGTAATCCTACCCATCCCATATTCCCCTCCATCCTCACCCTCTCATCTCCACCCCTTCCTTCCCTCCTCATCCACTTCTCCTCCACCGTACCCTCCTCCACCTCTCCACCCTCCACCCCACTCTCCACCCTCTCGTTTCTCTCCCTCTCCATGCCTTCTCTCCCCTCTCATCTTAGTTACCAGTAGCCGGTCATGGGTTAAGCCGGTAAATGAAGAAAGATACGTCTTAACCGCTACAGCACACTAGGCGGTGATGTACAGTGCTACGGTGTAACAAGGTAACAATGAGTAACAATGTTGTCAAACTGTAACATTAGATTGGTCGGTAGGATGTTTGGGTTATGTGACATGGTAACAAGGTTGGTCGGGATGTTTGGGTTATGTGACATGGTAACATTAGATTGGTCGGTAGGATGTTTGGGTTATGTGACATGGTAACAAGGTTGGTCGGTAGGATGTTTGGGTTATGCGACGTGGTAACAAGGTTGGTCGGTAGGATGTTTGGGTTATGTGACGTGGTAGGTTGGTGGTAGGATGTTTGGGTTATGTGACGTGGTAACAAGGTTGGTCGGTAGGATGTTTGGGTTATGACATGGTAACAAGGTTGGTGGGTAGGATGTTTGGGTTATGTGACATGGTAACAAGGTTGGTGGGTAGGATGTTTGGGTTATGTGACGTGGTAACAAGGTTGGTCGGTAGGATGTTTGGGTTATGTGACGTGGTAACAAGGTTGGTCGGTAGGATGTTTGGGTTATGTGACGTGGTAACAAGGTTGGTCGGTAGGATGTTTGGGTTATGTGACATGGTAACAAGGTTGGTCGGTAGGATGTTTGGGTTATGTGACATGGTAACAAGGTTGGTCGGTAGGATGTTTGGGTTATGTGACGTGGTAACAAGGTTGGTCGGTAGGATGTTTGGGTTATGTGACGTGGTAACAAGGTTGGTGGGTAGGATGTTTGGGTTATGTGACGTGGTAACAAGGTTGGTCGGTAGGATGTTTGGGTTGTGACATGGTAACAAGGTTGGTGGGTAGGATGTTTGGGTTATGTGACATGGTAACAAGGTTGGTGGGTAGGATGTTTGGTTATGTGACTGGTAACAAGGTTGGTCGGTAGGATGTTTGGGTTATGTGACGTGGTAACAAGGTTGGTCGATAGGATGTTTTGGGTTATGTGACGTGGTACAAGGTTGGTCGGTAGGATGTTTGGGTTATGTGACGTGGTAACAAGGTTGGTCGGTAGGATGTTTGGGTTATGTGACGTGGTAACAAGGTTGGTCGGTAGGATGTTTGGGTTATGTAACTGGTAACAAGGTTGGTCGGTAGGATGTTTGGGTTATGTGACGTGGTAACAAGGTTGGTCGGTTCTGTAACAACTTAGTAGAAGAACGATAATAAAAGTAACAATAACACAAAACAACACACAAAATACACTCATGACAATAACAAAACAAACAATAACACAAGAAAAAACAACAAACCCCCTGTGTGATTGATGAACGCCTTGCCTCATGACAACACCAAAACACCTGAATTAAAATAGAACCTTTAATTACGAATGTCTACCTTGGAAAGACTAATAATCCACAATGAAAAAACACGACAGACTAAATAGCGAAATCATAATCCAATTTACGTCTATTATATCTTTTAGAAGGATTGTTGATAATATCTTTAAATTTGAGAGAGAGGTTTAGTGGTGAGGTCTACCGCACTGTTTGCCTGTTTTTGTGTGTCTGTCTTCACTAACGTTTTATCTTCTTCTTTTTTCTTCTTTTCTTCTTCTCTTCTTCTCCTCTTCTTCTTCACTAATCGTTTTCTTCTCTCTACTTATTCTTTTAGCTTCTTCTTCTTCTTTCTTCTTCTTTCTTTCTTCTTCTTCTTCTTCTTCTTCTCTCCTCCTCCTTCCATCACATCTCCTCCTACTCATATAACTCCACCCATCCTCTCCCATTTCCATCACTACTCCACCCAAACCTATTTCCTTCTATCTTTACCCACCCATTCCTTTTCTTACCATCACCAGTCCTCTTTCCTTTCTCCTCTTTCTCCACCTCCTCCTCCTACTCCCTGGCCCGACGTTGCCCGCCAGAGCCTCGCTTCAGCTCTGGGAGGAGAGTGTCATCCAACGCTTGTTCACACCTCCGTAACCCCTGGCCATCCTAGGCATCCTTCATCCTGAGGTCCTGGCTGCCCTTGCCCCATACTGATGAGGCCGTGATGCACCGGGGAGCCGAGGTGTGTTCCTGGAGGTTGGTGGAGGTGTGGAGGTGGAGGTGGTGGAGGTGGAAGGAGGAGGGTTGAGGGAGTCATTTGTTCTCAACTTGAAGCAACAGAGAAGCCCCGCCAGGTTGGCATATGTCAGAGGTTCTATCACTCACACCACTCAGCTGATCCTGCGGTCTGATGCTGTCAGGGTGGCGGCAGGGGAGAGAGAGGAGACTGCGGCGGCGACGGTGGTGGCAGGGAACTGATGCAGGTACGTCTCTCTTCCCTACATTGGGATGATGGAGTGTCTCTGAGCAACACAGAACACTCTATAACTCCTCACGGTTCAGGTCGTAAGGCTTCGATAAAGGAAAGATTCAGGGTCATAATGTTTCGAATAATAGAGAGTTGGAACAGACCAAAAAGATGTTGATGGATGAGGTAAGAGTCACTATAGGTAAGAATGGTGTGAATAATCATCTCTCCTACACCTCAGTCCGTCCACTCCATGTTTTACGTTGCAAATAAAAGAAACGTCGATCAATGATGTACATACAATAAAGAATAAATTATTGTAAGTTAAAAACAAGATAGAGACGTGTTCAGAATAAAACAGCCAATGGTGAAGCTTCATATCAACATACTCGAAGCAGAAGGTTCACTTGTGTGCCTGACTGGTTAAGTGAGAATGGATATAAATAGCATTGTTTGAGCTTGAGTAAAGTTTGCCTTTTAAATAACGAAGGGAAGGTTGTTAGTGAGGATGGAGGTGTTTTGTGTATAGGAACCTCTCGTTAACTCAAGTACTGAAGAGTCACTGAATATACGATCGATGTTATTTATATGAGGTATATCGTCGACATTGTTGTGATTTATAAGTTTTTGCTGAATCACGCTTAAGATAAATTTATTCATATTAATATACACGAGTTGATTTATTATTCATTCAAGAGTTTGTTTTGAGATTAGTTTATCTACACGTTTATATTACGTCTATCAGTCACCCTTAATCAGTGACGTCTTCGTTCCACACACACACACACACACACACACACACACGCAACTTAATCCTGGTCGAGCCGTCAATACAATCTGACTCGACCATTACCTATAAAAGTCATCATTAATCAGTAAGTTTTGACCACATCCCGAGGCCAAAATATTTCTGTTTATATACTGTATATATAATAATTGCCTTTTTGCCACACGTATACACACACACACACACACACACACACACACACACACACACACACACAAACGACACACACACACAGATACACGTGATTACAGGGCGCAAATAGCATGTCGACCGTATTTGGTTTTATACTCACGTTAAGAAGGAATTATTTCTCCTCTGCCACACCACTGTTTCGAGAAGGCGAGAGAGAGAGAGAGAGAGAGAGAGAAGCGGTACCAGCAATCGACCGACCCTGAAGTACGCCTCCCCTCCACAGTGATATGCCTAGGGACAGTACCTGTTCACCTATCTCATACCTGTAGTAACACTGGTAATGACTCAGGTATCTAAGCCCAGGAACACCCCGCTACAGGACATAGGGACACCCCAGCCAGGACATAGGGATACCCCAGCCACAGGACATAGGGACACCCCGCCCACCACAGGACATAGGGATACCAGCCACAGAACATAGCAGGACACAGAAGATGGGTAAGGAGACGAGACACGCCAGACAGGAAGCTTCATTACTGATTGATGTTATCAGGGGCAGTAAGTCAGCAACGCGTCGGTGTAGATTTAAAACTATATTTACTAAAAGATCGGGTGTGATAATTCCTCCTTCCCTACCCATCCCTCCTTCCTCTCTCCCTCTCTTCCCCTCCCCTCCTGCTCGCTCTGATACACCAGGACTGATGATTCCAGGGTGTACTAAGGGAAGGTGTAACTCTGGTCTGGGGATGGTTTAACACCTCTGCTTCCTGTTCATCAACCAAGAAAGTTTCTTTAAAGTTTCACCTCAAGAAGTTCCACGTGTAGATATAACGAAGGTGGAGGTTGTCTATTAACTATTCTTCTCCATCTAAAATTCATCATCAATACAGACACATCATCATCATCATCATCATCATCATCATCATCATCATCATCATCATCATCAAGACCTCTAAACCATTCACCATCCAGGATCATAAAACATTCTAAAGATTCATTTCGTATCCCACCAACTAACCCAACCAACCAACAACCCAACCCACCAGCCCAACAACCTAGCCTAACCTAAACTAACCTAACCTAACATACATAGATTAAGTTAGACACGTTCTTTAACTACAGTAACAGTAATAATTGACGGACAAATATTTGAGAATCTTGACTAAAACAACGATATTGAACACCTGAATATCTTATACACCGGCTAATTGACAGGTGAGCTGACTAACTAATTGGTTGGCTGACTAACTGACTAGGTGACTGACTGGCTGACTAACTGGTTGAATGGCTAACTTGATTGGCTGAATATCTGATTGACTGACCTCTAGTTGACTTACTAACTGATTGGCTGACTAACTAGTTGGCTGAATAACTGATTGACTGACTGACAACTGACTGGATGGATAGTTTCTCCTCACATGGGATCCTCTGACGGTGAGGCGGCGTGGGAGTGAGACATCAAAGGAGCGAGGGAATGGGATCCCCACCCACCCCTTCCCTCAGGTTGACGGGCCTGCACACGACAGGAGGTAGGACCCTTCGAGGTCTTTCACTCTTGTGGGTTCCTTCGCCCGTCAGGATTCTGTCTCGGATTATCTCCTAGGTCTTCACCTCCGGTTGTCGACTTGTTGTTGGTCCCTGAGTGGTGTAGGATGGTGGTGTAGGATGGTGAGTGGTGAGATAGCGGTGGTGTAGGATGGTGGTGAAGGATGGTAGTGGTGAAGGATGGCGGTGTAGGATGGTGGTGTAGGATGGTGGTGGTGAAGGATAGCGGTGGTGTAGGATGGTGGTGAAGGATGGTAGTGGTGAAGGATACGGTGGTGTGGGGTAGTGTGGGATGGTGGTGGTGTAGGGATGGTGGTGGTGTGGGATGATGCTGTCGGAGGTGGTGGTGTGGGAGGGTGGTGGTGTAGGATGGTGGTGAAGGATGGTAGTGGTGAAGGATAGCGGTGGTGTAGGATGGTGGTGTAGGATGGTGGTGGTGAAGGATAGCGGTGGTGTGGGGTGGTGGTGTAGGATGGTGGTGTAGGATGGTGGTGGTGTAGGATGTGGTGGTGAAGGATAGTGGTGGTGTAGGATGATGCTGTAGGAGGGTGGTGGTGTAGGAGGTGGTGGTGTAGGATGGTGGTGAGGATGGTAGTGGTGAAGGATAGCGGTGGTGTGAGGGTGGTGGTGTAGGATGGTGGTGGTGAAGGATAGTGGTGGTGTAGGATGATGCTGTCGGAGGGTGGTGGTGTGGGATGGTGGTGGTGAAGGATGAGTGGTGGTGTGGGATGGTGGTGTAGGATGGTGGTGTGGGATGGTGGTGGTGTGGGATGATGCTGTAGGAGGGTGGTGGTGTAGGATGGTGGTGGTGAAGGATAGTGGCGGTGTGGGATGGTGGTGTGGGATGGTGGTGTGGGATGGTGGTGGTGTGGGATGGTGGTGTAGGATGGTGGTGGTGTGGGATGGTGGTGTAGGATGGTGTTGGTGTGGATGGTGGTGAAGGATAGTGGTGGTGTAGGATGGTGGTGGTGTGGGATGGTGGTGGTGGAGGATGGTGGTGTGGGATGGTGGTGGTGTGGGATGGTGGTGTGTAGGATGGTGGTGGTGAAGGATAGTGGTGGTGTGGGATGGTGGTGTAGGATGGTGGTGGTGTGGGATGGTGGTGTGGGATGGTGGTGGTGTGGGATGGTGGTGTGGGATGGTGGTGTGGGATGGTGGTGGTGTGGGATGATGCTGTCGGAGGGTGGTGGTGTGGGATGGTGGTGGTGTAGGATGGTGGTGGTGAAGGATAGTGGTGGTGTGGGATGGTGGTGTGGGTGGGGGTGGTGTAGGATGATGCTGTAGGAGGTGGTGGTGTGGGATGGTGGTGGTGAAGGATAGTGGTGGTGTGGGATGGTGGTGTAGGATGGTGGTGGTGTAGGATGATGCTGTAGGAGGGTGGTGGTGTGGGATGGTAGTGGTGTGGGATGGTGGTATAGGATGGTGGTGGTGTAGGATAGTGGTGGTGGTATATATCAGGTTATCTGTCTGTCTGTCTGTCTGAAGATGTTAAAACGCTTCCAGTTAACTCTCCACCATAAACTACGACAAAGGCGAACAATAACAATAAAAGATGGTTCCGTAACTGACCTAAGACTGTATCGTCAGGGTGATGCGTTCCCTCAACCTCCAGGCAGATGGCTTAAGAAAAAAGACATTGTATAAATATTGAAGTATTCGTACCCACCTGGCCTGTGTGTGTGTGTGTGTGTGTGTGTGGACAGGGAGGACAACAACCCGGGACAGGTATTGGTCGTTCGTGGTCGTCCCTGGTCGTCCCCCCCCCGCTGTTTCTCCATTATCCCTCTACCTGAAAGCCGCCCAGGAGTTTCCTTTGAAAACTAAAGATATTCTTAATGAAGGAGGAGTTGGTGCTTCCAGGGAGTTAGTAAACCATTGAACGAATTTGCAGTCGTGACACGTCTTGTCTGGCGCGTTTGGCCTTTTTGCGGGAGCGATTTTGGTACTGTGGTTGGAGCGGTGGAGTACAGGCCAACCAACCAACCAACCAACACCAGCCAACCAAACCAGACCAAACCAGCCAACACCTGTACTGTCCTCCCCTCCTCAGGCTAGCATTCAGGGTCATATTATTGAACATTAGAATAAAAAAACAAAAAGATATTCCTCCTGGGTCAAGGTCAAGACAAAACACCTTCATCATGGGTTTAAATATATCTTCTCGTCCTCCTCTTGAACACACAACCTGTCCCTGTCGCTCAAGTTTCTCAAAAGTTGACCAGAAAATGTTGGAAAAATAACTTAGCTAAGTATTAAAGAAATATATTACCAAAGGCTATATATACATCAGGTATACGATATATTTAATAACGCTAGTAATTATACCATTCAATTATGAATAAAAAGTAAAAATAAGTAAATCATTAGTGAAACCTAGTGACCCAAATACGAAATAAATTTATCTACGTCTATATACCAAAATTTATTCTAGATCAGATATTTATTTATAATTGTTAATAAATTCCCATAACACCTTCACGACTGTCTCACATAAGCATATACCTTCACCTTAAGACTCAGTATCATTCACAGTCAGCCATTGAGACATCACACCACCAACCTACCTCCACCTCTCCAAGGCACTGATAATATATACCCTAGTGAAAGGTTGACCATCAATCATGAGTCAATTTATCAGAAAGTTGAATATTAAAATCCTCGCTTAGCATCCATTAAAATTATATAAAAAAAAATTACGTACCTTCCTCCTCTCAGTTAATGGCTGCTGGGAGGAGATAGGATTGATTTATAAGACGTGAGACATAAGGTGTAGCGAGATAGGATAGATAAGACATATTATCAACGAGACAACATAATAAGAGATGAACACCGAGACCACACCAAATCAACAAAAGATGAAAACGAAAAAAAAAGAAATCAGGAAAAATATTATTAAATTACTGGTTAACTCTTTCACTGTGAATCATTTGCATGTCGTCAGAACCCAACAGGTTAATTACTACCTAGCTCCTGAACACATACAAGAATATATCATTACTCTCTGTATAAACGATAAAAATACCTCTCTCTCTCTCTCTCTTGCTATTACTAAGGGTTCTTCACTAGCCTATAAAGGTTCAGTCAAATGAAGGGCTTTGTTGAGAGCAGTGTAATCAAAGTGTCGGATCATAAATCTAACGTGATAGCTGCCAGCCTTCCCTCCACCACCATCTCCACCACTCTCCACCATTACTACTACTATCTCACCACCACCACTACTTCTACTACTACTCTCTCCACCACTACACAAACACCACCACCAACACAACCACAATAGTAAACAAACCAGCAGTGTCTCGAGGATAAGGTTCTCAGATGATGACAGGAGGACGCAGGTCACTTCGAGGATCAGCTTAGTTGAGGATGAGATCATAGAAGATGGGCGTGAGGGAAGACGGGCGGAGGGAAGGGAGGATGGGCGTGAGGGCGGGCGGACGGGTGTGAGGGCGTGAGGAGGGCTGATGGGCGGGGATAGTCGCCTGGGCCCAAACTCACCTGTAATTAAGACAAGTGTTCTCTTCTCCGGAGAAACAGGAATCAATGCAAAAAACTGAACTAAACCCAAAAATATAAGGTGTAAGAAGATGGAGTGACGGGGACGTGCAGACAAGCGACGGGGACGTGTAGACAGAGCGACGGGGACGTGTAGACAGAAGCGACGGGGACGTATAGACAGACGCGACGGGGACGTGTAGACAGAGCGACGGGGACGTGTAGACAGACGACGGGGACGTGTAGACAGAAGCGACGGAGACGTGTAGACAGAAGCGACGGGGACGTGTAGACGAGGTGACGGGGACGTGTAGACAGAAGCGACGGGGACGTGTAGACAGAAGCGACGGGGACGTGTAGACAGAGCGACGGGGACGTGTAGACAGAAGCGACGGGGACGTGTAGACAGAGTGACGGGGACGTGTGACAGAAGCGACGGGGACGTGTGAACCAAACGACGAGGACGTGTAGACAAAGCGACGGGGACGTGTAGACAGAAGCGACGGGGACGTGTAGACAGAAGCGACGAGGGACGTGTAGACAGAAGCGACGGGGACGTGTAGACAGAGTGACGGGATACAAACACGATAACCAAAATGGTGTCAGAATGATACTAAGACTCTACTCTCATTAGATACGTCATTATGTTCTCATTTGGGACAACAACAACAAAATTAACCACAAACCCTAAGAACTCAGAACCCTTAAGCCTCGTATCTCCAAACTCAAGATTAACAACGAATCTATATGTTAATCTTATCTCCTCCACTGATGTTAACTCAGCTGAATCTGTTAAAGACAAACTTTTCAGTAATTTCAGCGTAATTATTATCCATCTAAGATATAATTATTTCACCTTAAAGTCAGTGATTTAAAACCATTTACGTCTCTAATTAGGAGGAAAAAATTGATGTAAGAATCTCTAAGTAACTGGGTGAGTCAAGATGAGTTTTATTATGACACGACAGGCGCCATCTGTCGGCCGAGGAGTGATGACTAAAGCTACCACAGCCTCTTGATGTATCTATCGTCTTCAGGAGGCACCACCCCTACTGCAGGAGGCGCTGAAGAATATGACAGACAGACAGACAGACAGACAAACAGATAGAACAGAGGGAAGTAAGGAGGTTAGTCAGCATGCCAAGGGAGGAAGAAAGAAGAGCGAGGGAACGTAGTAGTAGGGAGGGAAGGAACGTAGGAGGGAGGGAAGGAACGTAGGAGGAGAGAGGAAGGAAGGAAGAAGGAAGGAAGGAAGGAGGAGGAGAGAGGCTATAGGTGTGAGGTGGTTACCTACGTGACAAATGATCAGAACTCTCCAGGTATCGCCAGCCAACACCGTGTACCTGTGTCTGATTTATCACCCCTTTGTCCTTCCTCTCCCTAAACCCACATCTTTTATCATCTTCTTTCTACTTCCTTTTTTATCTCTCTCTGTGGATTATCTTAGATGTGAAGGGCGAGAGAGAGAAGAAGATAACAAGAC
>NW_024719820.1:0-2500 GCF_018991925.1 Homarus americanus | reverse complement strand
TGGTAGTGGGTAATAGTGGTGGGGTTGATGGTAGGGTTGGTGGTAGGGATGGTGGTAAGGTGGTGTGGTAGGGTTGGTGGTAGGGGTGGTGGTAGGGTTGGTGGTAGAAATTGGTGGTAAGAATTGGTGGTAGGGTTGGTGGTAGAATTGGTGGTAGGGTTGGTGGTAGGGATGGTGGTAGGGGTGGTGGTAGGGATGGTGGGAAGAATGGTGGTGATGGTAGTGGGTAATAGTGGTGGGGTTGATGGTAGGGGTGGTGGTAGGGATGGTGGTAGATTGGTGGTAGGGTTGGTAGTAGGGTGGTGGTAGGATGGTGGGAAGGAGTGATTGGTGATGGTAGTGGGTAATAGTGGTGGGGTTGATGGTAGGGGTGGTGGTAGGGATGGTGGTAGGTGGTGGTAGGGTTGGTGGTAGGGGGTGGTGGTAGGGTGGTGGGAAGGAGCAGTGGTGATGGTAGTGGGTAATAGTGGTGGGGTTGATGGTAGGGGTGGTAGGTAAGTGCGGTGTTGGTAGGGTGGTGGGGGGTAGTGGTGAGTAATACTGGTGGGGTTAGTGGTAGGGGTGGTAGTGTGGTGGTAAGGGAGGTGGTTGGTAGTAGTTTAGTTTGTGGTACGGATGGTTGTAGTTAATAGTGGTGGTAGGATAGTGATAGATAATGGTGGTAGGTAGTAGTGGTAATATTCAGTCGTTCAAACAGTCAATTATCCATTTATTTAAACAGTCAGTCAGTCATTTATTTGAACAATTATTCTCCAGTCCTCCAATCAATTAGCGAATCATATTACTTATTCATCAATCCTTTAACCAATCACATCTAAGGAAGCTAAAGTAGGTGTCATTTAACCAATCACTTAGCCAGCTATTTATCAAGCTAACTCGTGGGTCAGCTAACCTATTATCTAGTCAGTTAGCCAATCAGCTAATGATAAGCAATTAATTGTGTCACTTAAACCAATCTGATAAAAAATTAATTAGTCAATCATCTACCTGCTAACAAGCTTAACAGGTCAGGAGAGAAGCAGGTAAGGAGGTAGGGAGGGAGGAGGGAGAGAGGAGAGGGAGGGTGGGAGGGAGGGAGGGAGGGGAGGAGGGTGGGAGGGAGGGAGGGTGGGAGGGAGGGAGGAGTGGGAGGGAGGGAGGGAGGGGGAGGAGGGAGGGAGGGAGGAGGGAGGGAGAGAGGGAGGGAGGGGAGGGAGGGGAGGGAGAGGGAGGAGGGGTTTATAAGCAATCATACAGACAGGTAGACAAGCAGGAGAGAGAGACAGAGAGAGAGAGACAGAGAGACCATCTTCAACTCATAAGCCAGTCTCTCTCTCTCTCTCTCTCTCTCTTCTCTCTCTCTCTCTCTCTCTCTCTCTCTCTCTCTCTCACCTAACACTCATGGACGAGCCAGCAACAGTTCACCTGGACATCGTCTCAGTTAATATTTATGCAGGTAAATGACCGCTGCTCTTCAGAATCGGTGATAAATCGTTAAGCGAGGCTCCCTAGTTCCCTCGTCCATCACCACTCCTAAGATAACAGTAATTATAGTCGTCATCAAGGGCGAATCTGGGTAATGGTGTGGCAGGGACGGAGCTGTGGTTAAGCACTGTGTCGACGCCAAGCCATCCAGCCGTAGCCCAAATTGTTGGCCTAAACTTTGATTAATTGTGCATGATCGTTAAGCTCTTGTTTCCTACGCCTGGTTCTTTAATGGTGTCTTTCATGGTTGTTTATTCGGGGAGGGTTTGTGGGTTGTGTTGTGGTGGTGGTGGTGTGGTGGTGGTGTTGTGGTGGTGTTGTGGTAAGAATTGGTGGTGTTGTGGTGGTGTTGTGGTGTTGTGGTGGTGCTGGTGGTGAGGACTATCTTGTGTTTGAACTCAACTCAACACTGTGACAATGACCAGGTTGTTGTTGGATGATTGACGCACACACACACACACACACACACACACCACCTCACCTTATCTACCTAAACATCTATTCCTAAGCAGTAAATCCTCAACACCACGGCCAGTTGATGTGTATATTACTGAAGACATATTCCCTCTCCACCAACATAAACTGTTTCCGTCCATCCCTCATCAACCATCAATCATCCTCAAATCATCATCCTCTTCCTCTTTGTATTTTTACTCTTTCTCTTCCTCTTCTTCTTCTTCCTACTCCTCTCGCTCCTCCTACCTCTTCCTCCTTCTTATCCTCCTCCTCCTCCTCTTCCTCCTCTCCTCTCCTCCTCTCCTCTTCCTCCTCTCCTCTCCCTCCCTCTCTTCATTTGCATATTCTAATTAAGTGACATAGAATATATCAATATACGTCTTTATTAAGCTGTACAACGCCTCTGCTAGTGCCAGTCACCTCTCATTCACTGCCAGTCGGTATTTCACTGCCAGTCAGTATTTCACTCCAGTCAGTGATTCACTGCCAGTCAGTGATTCCTGCCGATCGGTGATTCACTTGCCGGTCAGTGATTCCATGCCGGTTACCTGATTCCTGCTGGTCAACCCAGCTATGGCTA
>NW_024719819.1:0-11080 GCF_018991925.1 Homarus americanus | reverse complement strand
TTATAATTGATGAGGGGGCTTTGTTATACTCGATCAGTGGCCTTTGTTATATTCTTTTAGAGGCCTTTGTTTTTCTCTATTTGAGGACTTTGTTAAACACGATGAGGAGACTTTGTTATACTCGATCAGGGGAGTTTGTTATACTCGATGAGGGGACTTTGTTTTACTCGATCAGAGGGCTTTGTTATACTCGATCAGGGGACTTTGTTATACTCGATCAGGGGCCTTTGTTATACTCGATGAGGGGCCTTTGTTATACTCGATTAGTGGACTTTGTTATACTCGACCTGGGGTCTTTGTTATACTCGATCAGGGGCCTTTGTTATACTTGATGAGGGGGCTTTGTTATACTCGATCAGGGGCCTTTGTTATACTTGATGAGGGGCTTTGTTATACTCGATCGAAGTTTGTGTTATTCTCAGGGGACTTTATTTATACTCGATCAGGGGACTTTGTTATACTCGATCAGGGGGCTTTGTTATACTCGATCAGGGGACTTTGTTATACTCGATGAGGGGCCTTTGTTATACTCGATGAGGGGCTTTTGTTATACTCCATTAGTGGACTTTGTTATACTCGACCTGGGGTCTTTGTTATACTCGATCAGGGGCCTTTGTTATACTTGATGAGGGGGCTTTGTTATACTCGATCATGGGCCTTTGTTGTACTCGATGAGGGGCTTTGTTATACTCGATCAGGGGACTGTGTTATTCTCGATCAGGGGGACTTTGTTATACTCGATCAGGGGACTTTGTTATACTCGATGAGGGAACATTGTTATATTCGATGAGGGGACTTTGTTATACTCGACCATGGGACTTTGTTATACTCGATGAGGGGCCTCTGTTATACTCGATCAGGGGCCTTTGTTATACCCGATCAGGGACTTTGTTATCTCGATCAGGTGACTTTGTTATACTCTATGAGGGCTTTGTTATACTCGATGAGGGACTTTGTTATACTCGACCAGGGGTCTTTGTTATACTCGATGAGGGGCCTTTGTTATACTTGATCAGGGGGCTTTGTTATTCTCGATCAGGGGGACTTTTTTATACTCGATCAGGGGGCTTTGTTATACTCGATAAGGGAACTTTGTTATACTCGATCAGGGGCCTTTGTTATACACGTTTAGGCGCCTTTGTTATATTCGATCAGGGGCCTTTGTTATACTCGACCAGGGGACTTTGTTATACTCGATCAGTGGCTTTTGTTAAACTGGATCAGGGGCCTTTGTTATACTCAATCAGGGGACTTTGTTATACTCGATCAGGGGACTTTGTTATACTCGTTTAGGGGGCTTTGTTTTACTCGATCAAGATACTTTGTTATACTCGATGAGGGGCCTTTGTTATAATCGTTCAGGGGACTTTGTTATACTCGATCAAGGGACTTTGTTATACTCGATCAGGGGACTTTGTTATACTCGATCAGGGGACTTTGTTATATTCGATGAGGGGACTTTGTCATACTCTATCATGGGACTTTGTTATTCTCGATGAGGGGCCTTTGTTATACTCGATGAGGGGACTCTGTTATACTCGATCTGGGGACTCTGTATTACTCAATCAGGGGACGTTGTTATACTCGATCAGCGGCCTTTTTTATACTCTTTTAGAGGCCTTTGTTATACTCTTTTAGAGGCCTTTGTTATACTCGTACAGGGGCCTTTGTTAAACTCGATGAAAGGCCTTTGTTAAACTCGATCAAAGGCCTTTGTTATTCTCGATTAGAGGACTTTGTTAATCTCGATGAGGAGACTTTGTTATACTCGATCAGGGGAGTTAGTTATACTCGATCAGGGGACTTTCTTTCATTCGATAAGGGGACTTTGTTATACTCGATCAGGGGCCTTTGTTAAACTCGATCAGGGGCCTTTGTTATACTCAATCAGGGGACTTTGTTAAACTCGATCAGGGGCCTTTGTTATACTCAATCAGGGGACTTTGTTATACTCGATCAGGGGACTTTGTTATATTCGATAAGGGGACTTTGTTATACTGGATCATGGGACTTTGTTATACTCGATGAGGGGCCTTTGTTATACTCGATGAGGGGACTCTGTTATACTCGATCTGAGGACTTTGTTTTATTCAATCAGGGGGCTTTGTTATACTCGATCAGGGGACTTTGTTATACTCGATCAGGTGCCTTTGTTTTACTCGATCAGGGGCCTTTGTTATACTCGATCAGGCGCCTTTGTTATAGTCGACCAGGGGTCTTTGTTATACTCGATCAGGGGGCTTTGTTATACTCGATCAAGGGACTTTGTTATTCTCGATTAGGGGGTCTTTGTTATACTCGATCGGGGGACTTTGTTATACTCGATCAGGGAACTTTGTTATACTCGATCAGGGGCCTTTGTTATATACGTTCAGGCGCCTTTGTTATATTCGATCAGTGGTTTTGATATTCTCGACCTGGGGACTTTGTTATACTCGATCAGGGGCTTTCGTTAAACTCGATCAGGGGCCTTTGTTATACTCAATCAGGGGACTTTGTTATACTTGATCAGGGGACTTTGTTATACTCGATCAGGGGGCTTTGTTTTACTCGACTTGGAAACTTTGTTATACTCGATGAGGGGCATTTGTTATAATCGTTCAGGGGACTTTGTTATACTCGATCAGGGGACTTTGTTATACTCGATCAGGGGACTTTGTTATACTCGATCAGGGGACTTTGTTATATTCGATGAGGGGACTTTGTTATACTCTATCATGGGACTTTGTTATACTCGATGAGGGGCCTTTGTTATACTCGATGAGGGGACTCTGTTATACTCGATCTGGGGACTCTGTAATACTCGATCAGGGGACGTTGTTATACTCGATCAGCGGCCGTTGTTATACTCTTTTAGAGGCCTTTGTTATACTCTTTTAGAGGCCTTTGTTATACTCGAACAGGGGCCTTTGTTAAAGTCGATCAAAGGCCTTTGTTATTCTCGATTAGAGGACTTTGTTAATCTCGATGAGGAGACTTTGTTATACTCGATCAGGGGAGTTAGTTATACTCGATCAGGGAACTTTGTTTTACTCGATCAGGCGCCTTTGTTATACTCGATCAGGCGCCTTTGTTATACTCGACCAGGGGTCTTTGTTATACTCGATCAGGGGCCTTTGTTATACTCGATCAGGGGCCTTTGTTATACGCGTTCAGGCACATTTTGTTATATTCGATCAGGGGCCTTTGTTATACTCGACCAGGGGACTTTGTTATACTCGATTAGGGGCCTTTGTTAAACTCGATCAGGGGCCGCTGTTATACTCAATCAGGGGACTTTGTTATACTCGATCAGGAGACTTTGTTATACTCGTTTAGGGGGCTTTGTTTTACTCGATCAGGAAACTTTGTTATATTCGATGAGGGGACTTTGTCATACTCTATCATGGGATTTGTTATACTCGATGAGGGGCCTTTGTTATACTCGATGAGGGGACTCTGTTATACTCGATCTGGGGACTCTATAATACTCGATCAGGGGACGTTGTTATACTCGATCAGCGGCCTTTGTTATACTCTTTTAGAGGCCTTTGTTATACTCGAACAGGGGCCTTTGTTAAACTCGATCAAAGGCCTTTGTTATTCTCGATTATAAGACTTTGTTAATCTCGATGAGGAGACTTTGTTATACTCGATTAGGGGACTTTGTTTTATTCGATCAGGGGACTTTGTTATACTCGATCAGGGGCCTTTGTTATACTCTATCAGGGGCCTTTGTTATACTCGATCAGGCGCCTTTGTTATACTCGACCAGGGGTCTTTGTTATACTCTACCAGGGGTCTTTGTTATACTCGATTAGGGGCCTTTGTTATACTGGATCAGGGGCATTTGTTATAGGCGTTGAGGAACCTTTGTTATACTCGATTAGGGGCCTTTGTTATACTCGACCAGGGGTCTTTGTTATACTCTACCAGGGGTCTTTGTTATACTCGATTAGGGGACTTTGTTATACTCGATCAGGGGCCTTTGTTAAACTAGATCAGGGGCCTTTGTTATACTCAATCAGGGGACTTTGTTATACTCAATCAGGGGACTTTGTTATACTCGATCAGGGGACTTTGTTATACTCGATCAGGGGGAGCTTTGTTTCTCGATCAAGAAACTTTGTTATACTCGACCTGGGAACGTCATATGATCAGGGGCTTTGTTAAAACTCGATCAGGGCCTTTATTTATATACTCAATCAGGGGACTTTGGTATGTGATCAGGGGACTTTGTTATACTCGATCAGGAGGCTGTTATACTCAGTGGGGGACTTTGTTATACTTGATCAGGGGACTTTGTTATACTCGATCAGGAACTTTGTTTTACTCAGTAGGAAACTTTGTTATACTCGATGAGGGCATTTGTTACTCTAATCGTTCAGGGGACTTTGTTTATATACCGATCAGGGGACTTTGTTATACTCGATCAGGGGGACTTTGTTATACTCGATCATGGGACTTTGTTATACTCGATGAGGGGCCTTTGTTATACTCGATGAGGGGACTCTGTTATACTCTTTTAGAGGCCTTTGTTATACTCGAACAGGGGCCTTTGTTAAACTCTTCAAAGGCCTTTGTTATTCTCGCTTAGAGGACTTTGTTAATCTCGATGAGGAGACTTTGTTATACTCAATCAGGGGACTTTATTTTACTCGATCAGGGGGCTTTGTTATACTCGATTAGGGGACTTTGTTATACTCGATCAGGGGCCTTTGTTATACTCGATCAGGGGCCTTTGTTATACTCGATAAGGCGCCTTTGTTATACTCGACCAGGTGTCTTTGTTAAACTCGATGAGGAGACTTTGTTATACTCGATCAGGGGAGTTTGTTATACTCGATCAGTGGCCTTTGTTATACTCGATCAGGAGCCTTTTTTATACTCGATCAGCGGACTATGTTATAATCGACCAGGAGTCTTTGTTATACTTGATCAGGGGGCTTTGTTATACTCGATCAGGGGACTTTGTTATTCTCGATCAGGGGGACTTTGTTATACTCGATCAGGGGACTTTGTTATACTCGATCAGAGAACTTTGTTATATACTCGATCAGAACGCTGTTATACGTTCAGGCGCCTTTTTATATTCCGATCGGTAGCTTTTGTTATACTCGACTGGGAACTTTGGTATACTCGATCGGGGCTTTTATTAAACTCGATTAGGGGCCTTTGTTATACTCGATCAGGGGGCTTTGTTTTACTCGACCAGGAAACTTTGTTATACTCGATGAGGGGCATTTGTCATAATCGTTCAGGGGACTTTGTTATACTCGCTCAGGGGACTTTGTTATACTCGATCAGGGGACTTTGTTATACTCGATCAGGGGACTTTGTTATATTCGATGAAGGGACTTTGTTATACTCTATCATGGGACTTTGTTATACTCGATGAGGGGCCTTTGTTATACTCGATGAGGGGACTCTGTTATACTAGATCTGGGGACTCTGTAATACTCGATCAAGGGACGTTGTTATACTCGATCAGCGGCCTTTGTTATACTCTTTTAGATGCCTTTGTTATACTCAAACAGGGGCCTTTGTTAAAATCGATCAAAGGCCTTTGTTATTCTCGATTAGAGGACTTTGTTAATCTCGATGAGGAGACTTTGTTATACTCGATTATGGGAGTTAGTTATACTCGATCAGGGAACTTTGTTTTACTCGATCAGGGGACTTTGTTTTACTCGATCAGGGGCCTTTGTTATACTCGATCTGGGGCCTTTGTTATACTCGATCAGGCTCCTTTGTTATACTCGACCAGGGGTCTTTTTATACTCGACAAGGGTGCTGTTATCTCGATCAGGGGCCTTTTTATACTCGATCCGGGGCCTTTGTTATACTCGATCGAACGCCTTTGTTATACTCGATCAGGGGACTTTGTTATATTCGATGAGGGGACTTTGTTATACTCGACCATGGGACTTTGTTATGCTCGATCAGGGGCCTTTGTTATACACGATCAGGGGCCTTTATTATACCCGATCAGGGGACTTTGTTATACTCGATCAGGGGACTTTGTTATACTCGATTGGGGGACTTTGTTATACTCGATCAGGGAACTTTGTTATACTCGATCAGGGGCCTTTGTTATACACGTTCAGGCGCCTTTGTTATATTCGATCAGGGGCCTTTGTTATACTCGACCTGGGGACTTTGTTATACTCGATCAGGGGCTTTTGTTAAACTCGATCAGGGGCTTTTGTTAAACTCGATCAGAGGACTTTGTTATACTTGATCAGGGGACATTGTTATACTCGATCAGGGGGCTTTGTTTTACTCGACCAGGAAACTTTGTTATACTCGATGAGGGGCATTTGTTATAATCGTTCAGGGGACTTTGTTATACTCGATCAGGGGACTTTGTTATACTCGATCAGGGGACTTTGTTATACTCGATGAGGGGACTTTGTTATATTCGATGAAGGGACTTTGTTATACTCGATCATGGGACTTTGTTATACTCGATGAGGGGCCTTTGTTATACTCGATGAGGGGACTCTGTTATACTCGATGAGGGGACTCTGTAATACTCGATAAGGGGACTTTGTTATACTCGATCAGTGGCCTTTGTTATACTCTTTTAGAGGCCTTTGTTATACTCGAACAAGGGCCTTTGTTAAACTCGATCAAAGGCCTTTGTTATTCTTGATTAGAGGACTTTGTTAATCTCGATGAGGAGACTTTGTTATACTCAATCAGGGGACTTTGTTTTACTCGATCAGGGGGGTTTGTTATACACGATCAGGGGACTTTATTATGCTCGATCAGGGGCCTTTGTTAAACTCGATCAGGGGACTTTGTTATACTCGATCAGGTGGCTTTGTTTAACTCGATCAAGAAACTTTGTTATACTCGATCAGGGGCCTTTGATAAAATCGTGCAGGGGACTTTGGTATACTCGATCAGGGGACTTTGTTCATCTCGATGAGGGGACTTTGTTATACTCGATCAGGGGACTTTGTTATATTCGATGAGGGGACTTTGTTATACTCGACCATGGGTCTTAGTTATGCTCGATCAGGGGCCTTTGTTATACTCGATCAGGGGCCTTTATTATACCCGATCAGGGGACTTTGGTATACTCGATCAGGGGACTTTGTTATACTCGATCAGGGGGCTTTGTTTTACTCGATCAGGAAACTTTCTTATACTCGACCAGGGTTCTTTGTTATACTCGACCATGGTCTTTGTTATACTCGATCAGGGGCCTTTGTTATACGCGTTGAGGCACCTTTGTTATATTCGATCAGGGGCCTTTCTTATACTCGACCAGGGGACTTTGTTAAACTCGATCAGGGGCCTTTGTTAAACTCGATCAGGGGCCGCTGTTATACTCAATCAGGGGACTTTGTTATACTCGATCAAGGGACTTTGTTATACTCGACCAGGGGGCTTTTGTTTACCGATCAGGAAACTTTGTTATACCGATCAGGGCCTTGATATAATCGTGCAGGGGACTTTTGCTATTCTCGATCAGGGGACTCTTGTTTTCTCGGATCGTACTTTGTTATACTCGATCAGGGGACTTTTTGTTATATTCGATGAGGATTCTGTTATACTCGACCATGGGAACTTTGCTATGCTCGATCAGAGCCTCGTTATAATTTCGATCAGGGGCCTTTTTTATTATACCCGATCAGGGGACTTTTGTTATACTCGATCAGGGACTTGGCTATTCCTGGATCAGGGGACTTTTGTTATACCTGACTCAGGGCTTTATATACTCGATCAGGAACTCTTGTTACTCCGATCAGGGGCCTTTTGTTATACACGTCCAGGCGCCTTGTTATATTCGATCAGGGCCTTTTGTTATACCTGACCAGGGACTTTGTTATACCTGATCAGGGGCTTTTGTTAAACTCGATCAGGGGCCTTTGTTATAATCAATCAGGGGACTTTGTTATACTTGATCAGGGGACTTTGTTTTACTCGATCAGGGGACTTTGTTATACTCGATCAGGGGACTTTGTTATATTCGATGAGGGGACTTTGTAATACTCGATCATGGGACTTTGTTATACTCGATGAGGGGCCTTTGTTATACTCGATGAGGGGACTCTGTTATACTCGATGAGGGGACTCTGTAATACTCGATCAGGGGACTTTGTTATACTCGATCAGTGGACTTTGTTATACTCTTTTAGAGGCCATTGTTATACTCGAACAAGGGCCTTTGTTAAAATCGATCAAAGGCCTTTGTTATTCTCGATTAGAGGACTTGGTTATACTCGATCAAGGGACTTTGTTAAACTCGATCAAGGGCCTTTGTTATTCTCGATGAGGGGCCTTTGTTATACTCGATCAGGCGCCTTTGTTATACTCGACCAGGGGTCTTTGTTATACTCGATCAGGGGCCTTTGTTATACTTGATAAGGGGGCTTTGTTATACTCGATCAGGGGACTTTGTTATTCTAGATCAGGGGGACTTTGTTATACTCGATCAGGGGGCTGTGTTATACTCGATTAGGGAAATTTGTTATACTCGATCAGGGGCCTTTGTTATACGCGTTCAGGCGCCTTTGTTATATTCGATCAGGGGCCTTTGTTATACTCGATGAGGGGCCTTTGCTAAACTCGATCAGGGGCCTTTGTTATACTCAATCAGGGGACTTTGTTATACTCGATCAGGGGACTTTGTTATACTCGATCAGGGGGCTTTGTTTTACTCGATCAGTAAACTTTGATATACTCGATCAGGGGCCTTTGATATAATCGTGCAGGGGACTTTGCTATACTCGATCAGGGGACTTTGTTCTTCTCGATCAGGGGACTTTGTTATACTCGATCAGGGGACTTTGTTATATTCGATGAGGGGACTTTGATATACTCGACCATGGGACTTTGTTATACTCGATCAGGGGCCTTTGTTATACTCGATCAGGGGCCTTTGTTATACTCGATTAGTGGACTTTGTTATACTCGACCTGGGGTCTTTGTTATACTCAATCAGGGGACTTTATTATACTCGATCAGGGGACTTTGTTATATTCGTTTAGGGGGCTTTGTTTTACTCGATCAAGATACTTTGTTATACTCGATGAGGGGTCTTTGTTATAATCGTTCAGGGGACTTTGTTATACTCGATCAAGGGACTTTGTTATACTCGATCAGGGAACTTTGTTATACTCGATCAGGGGACTTTGTTATATTCGATGAGGGGACTTTGTCATACTCTATCATGGGACTTTGTTATTCTCGATGAGGGGCCTTTGTTATACTCGATGAGGGGACTCTGTTATACTCGATCTGGGGACTCTGTATTACTCAATCAGGGGACGTTGTTATACTCGATCAGCGGCCTTTTTTATACTCTTTTAGAGGCCTTTGTTATACTCTTTTAGAGGCCTTTTTTATACTCGTACAGGGGCCTTTGTCAAACTCGATCAAAGGCCTTTGTTAAACTCGATCAAAGGCCTTTGTTATTCTCGATTAGAGGACTTTGTTAATCTCGATGAGGAGACTTTGTTATACTCGATCAGGGGAGTTAGTTATACTCGATCAGGGGACTTTCTTTCATTCGATCAGGGGATTTTGTTATACTCGATCAGGGGCCTTTGTTAACCTCGATCAGGGGCCTTTGTTATACTCAATCAGGGGACTTTGTTAAACTCGATCAGGGGCCTTTGTTATACTCAATCAGGTGACTTTGTTATACTCGATCAGTGGACTTTGTTATATTCGATAAGGGGACTTTGTTATACTGGATCATGGGACTTTGTTATACTCGATGAGGGGCCTTTGTTATACTCGATGAGGGGACTCTGTTATACTCGATCTGAGGACTTTGTTTTATTCAATCAGGGGGCTTTGTTATACTCGATCAGGGGACTTTGTTATACTCGATCAGGTGCCTTTGTTTTACTCGATCAGGGGCCTTTGTTATACTCGATCAGGCGCCTTTGTTATAGTCGACCAGGGGTCTTTGTTATACTCGATCAGGGGGCTTTGTTATACTCGATCAAGGGACTTTGTTATTCTCGATTAGGGGGTCTTTGTTATACTCGATCGGGGGACTTTGTTATACTCGATCAGGGAACTTTGTTATACTCGATCAGGGGCCTTTGTTATATACGTTCAGGCGCCTTTGTTATATTCGATCAGTGGTTTTGATATTCTCGACCTGGGGACTTTGTTATACTCGATCAGGGGCTTTTGTTAAACTCGATCAGGGGCCTTTGTTATACTCAATCAGGGGACTTTGTTATACTTGATCAGGGGACTTTGTTATACTCGATCAGGGGGCTTTGCTTTACTCGACTAGGAAACTTTGTTATACGCGATCAATGGCCTTTGTTATATTTGATCAGGGGCCTTTTTTATACGCGTTCAGGCACCTTTGTTATATTCGATCAGGGGCCTTTGTTATACTCGACCAGGGGACTTTGTTATACTCGATCAGGGGCATTTGTTAAACTCGATCAAAGGCCTTTGTTATTCTCGATTAGGGACATTGTTAATCTCGATGAGGGAACTTTATTCTCCACTCGATCAGGGAGTTAGATTGCTCTCGATCAGGGGAACTTTGTTTTACTCGATCCAGGGGACTTTATTCTACTCGATCAGGGCCGCTGTTGCCTGATCAGGGAGCGCTTTGTTATACTCGATCAGGCGACTTTTGTTATACTCGACCAGGGTCTTTGTTATACTCGACCAGGGGTCTTTGTTACTCTACTCGATCAGGGCCTTTGGCATTGCTCTCAATCAGGGGCCTTTGTTATATTCGACCAGGGGACTTTGTTATACTCGATCAGGGGACATTGTTATACTTTTTAGGGGACTTTGTAATATTCGATCAAGGGGCCTTTGTTATACTCGACCAGGGGCCTTTGTTATGCTCGATAAGGGGACTTTGTTATACTCGATCAGGGGACTTTGTTATACTCGATCAGGGGCTTTGTTTTACTCGATCAGGAAACTTTGTTATACTCGATCAGGGGCCTTTGATATAATTGTGCAGGGGACTTTGCTATACTCGATCAGGGGACTTTGTTCTTCTCGATCAGGGGACTTTGTTATATTCGATAAGGGGACTTTTTTATACTCGATCAGGGGACTCTGTAATACTCGATCAGGGGACTTTCTTATACTCGATCAG
>NW_024719818.1:0-2186 GCF_018991925.1 Homarus americanus | reverse complement strand
GCTTTTAACCGGGACTCTGACTCAAATGATATGGAGTGTCAGCAATAGGTATACAGTACACCTTTACAATTGGTTGGCATGTACAGTGGCATATATAAGTTTCTGGAGGGGACAAGACTGAAGATAGGGACATTATTTTATTTCCATTCTGTAGTTAATAATACAAACTCACTCTCTTCTCTTGCTGTAGCTTCATCTTTTTATTTTTTATTTTAGCTTTGAATTGTGTTTAATACCAATACTGGTTTGATGTGTCTGGTAACTTGTTCCAGTCTGTTATTACTAAAGGAGAGAAAGTGTTCTTTGCTTGACTGCAGACACCAGATACCAAGATTATGTTCACTCCCTCTAGTACCCTACAGATTCATATCCCTAATCCTTCTAAGCCTTAATTTTAATTTGTGACATATGGCTGTTGTGTTGCCAGGGATGTAATTACCACAATCAATCAATCAATCCTTACAATTTGCTGTTAGGTACTCTGGACACAGTCCATTGAAAATCTTGTTAGCATGATTCAGCCTCAGTTGCTTCACTGTCTGCCATATTTAACATGTTCAGTGAGGGAAGAACTTTGTGACCAACTTTCAACAATGAATGAACCTCACTGCTTTGTTTTGAACAATTTGTAAGCTTGGATTTGAGCCTCTGTGTTAGGGCAGAATACCATGACAAACAGGAATAGTCCAAGTGACATTGTATAGCGCCAATCCCACAGGCATCAGCTAAAAGGCAATTAGCATTTCTATAGATAAATTTAATTAGCGGTAATTTTTTTACTATTTATCTACAATTAATTCATTAGACAAACAAAGAATCAGGTACGCCAATGAAGCGTAAAATACGCACGTCTGGATAAGAGACTATTACACGTGGACTCAGTGATATTTAATGGTCACTACAATGTTATTGTTAACACATTACAGTACGGGTACACGTGATTTGTGGATACAAGTTAGGTGACTAATAACAGCTTTGTATCATATACAGTAGTAACAGCATACTACACTTATCCTAATAATTACAAAGACATACAGCTCTCCCGACTTGTGAGGTTAGGTCGAAATAATGGGTGTCTCTTTTCTTCTCAGCACCACAAAGCTCTCACCTTTAAGCTTGCCACCATTTAAAGGGAATTACAAATTAAATTTGTCTGTGTACTGATGTTGGAACTCGAAAATATGTAATTTGGCAAAATTTAGATACTGACTGAGGCAGTTAATTAAGTAAGTTGGTGGAATTGAGTAAGTCGGGAGGAGATGTACATGTATCTCCCAATACACAACAGTTTGAACAACAAAACTTAGTTTGAATAGACTTACATGTAGGTCCTAGAACTAATCTGTATCATCAGTTCAGATGATAACTCATTAGCTATATTGTTTGGATCTTTACCTGACACTAAAGAACACTGTCAATGGCATACAACAAGAGTTTACAAGAACACTATTGGGCATGTCATTTACATAACACAGAAAGAGCAAAGGTCCTAGGATAATCTCTTGTGGGACTCCACTGACTTGTGACATGGATGTTGAGCTTATTGTGTTACAACAACAATTTGTTTTCTGTGAGATACAATTTAAACCAGTTAACAGACCAAATGCCAAGAGTCTGCAGTTTTCATATAGTACAGGAGGTCCCAAGTTCACTGAATTTTATTTGAGACCCCTTTATTATTCATGGATGACACCTAGATGTACCCAAGAATATCTGGGTAGTTTAAAGTTGCTGGCACTTTTGCAGCTGGGCAGAGAGCCATTCATTCTAGAGACAGTAATTTCCTTTACCTGTAATTTTTTTTTTTTTTTTGGGGGTGTGTGTGTGTGTGTGTGTGATAATAATAATAATAATAATAATAATATTAATAATAATAATAATAATAATAATAATAATTAATGGTTTATTGAAAAAATTCTGCAGCCGAGGCAAGAAAATATACAATGGGCATTCATGACTTATTACATATATTAGTAGTTTAACAAAAGCCTTCATTAGAGAAAGGTAAAAGACATACAGTGAACATACAGATTAATGAGGTGTTGAACAGCAAACTATTATTGTAACCCCTCCCAGATGGTGTTAGGAGGAACTCACGTGGTGTAGTAGTTCCCTCAGATGGTGTTATGAGGGACCTGGCGTGGTGTAGTAATTCCTACTGAGATGGTGTTATGAGGGGCCTCACG
>NW_024719817.1:0-34008 GCF_018991925.1 Homarus americanus | reverse complement strand
TCTTTTTGTACTTCGTTCGGTTACGTATTGCTCTCCATTGCTTGGGAAAAAAAGCTTAGAAGTATTCATCATCACTTGTGTCACAGAAAGACTGGTTGAAGCTAGTTTGATTGAGAATTAAATCAATAAACCTTAGTGATGGTCAGTTCAAACGATAATATGTTACATAAATTTATTTGTCAGTGGCCCAAGGTTAAAATGCTGAAAACCTTTGATCTTGATGTATGATAGTTATTTTTGTAGGTCCCTTTTTCTGACCTGACCTGTCTAAGTCACGTCACCACCCTTCTCTTTAGCTCCCTCTGATGTGTGTTGGTGTGGGGATTAGTGGATGTCATCATTATGACCTGACCTCATGTTTTAGGTCACCCGTATATTTAAGCCTCTCTGTCCATGTAATCCAGTTGCCTCTGAAGATGTCTTGAATAAAGACGGAAGCTAAGGTACTCCGTTGTTTCCATTTTCGTGTGATTTTATCAATTTATCTTATCCACGATTTTCATTGTCAGATTTACATATATATATATATATATATATATATATATATATATATATATATATATATATATATATATATATATATATATATATATATATATACATATATATAAATAAGTAAAAATTAAATAAAGAGAAAAACTAAATACATTAGCGTTTAAGAAATCATTAAAAGTACTGTAAAGTGCTATTGACCTCAATAGTTTACAGTTCACGTCAAATAACTTTCAATTGATTTATGTGTTTTCGCATGAAGAAATACCTGTACAGTATATGTAAATTGTAAAATTTAAATAAGAGAAAAAAACAGAATAAGTAAGCGAAAAGTGTACTCAACATCATTGGCTTCATAGCGGGGTTATGCAGTGTTTACAGTTCACGTTAAACATCATGTTCAATTGATTTATGTGTTTTGTTTGTGAAGAATTGCAGAAATAATTTATGTAATATTTATATAGTATACCTATACAGTATATGTAAAATGTAAAATTTTAAATAAGAAAAAACAAAATACATAGCGTTTTGAACTCCTTGGCTCTGATTTACTCCACACTTTGTTTGAAACACGTGAAGTTTTAAGTGTCCCCAGTGAATTATGATTACTGTTTCTCCAATTTTGTGACTATGAAGAAGAATACCTCTGGGGAAGCACTCTGGTGATCGCAATTCCGGTGGTAATCGTGAAAGAAAGGCTATAACACTCCTGAAGAAAAGCTTGATGTTTCATGACTCCTCAGCCTCAACATCTTTCTCCCCCATCAAATTATATTCATATTTTTTCAAGGTAAAGTGTAACATTTACTGTATGATTTCATTATTAGATATGAATGTAACATTTATTTAGACTGTGCTATCCTTTGTGTTAGGCCACTAACTACAGAAATTTTTTTACGATTTGGGTAATCTGCACCTAACCCTATTTTCTCCATAAGCCCTGTTATTTCTATTACACAATTTCTATAACACATTGTTTTACAAGAACACTACTATCGCGCATTTTCTTCTTTCCTTATGGTTATCAGCATATGCATATGCATATATATATATGCATATATATATATATATATATATATATATATATATATATATATATATATATATATATATATATATATATATATATATATATATATATATATATATATATATATATATATATACAGAGTGCACGTGATCTAGGTATATCTGATAACCACAAGGAAAGAAACACGAATTCCCAGCTTTAGGTGTGATTCATACTTCAGAGTAGTACAGACTAGAGAGAAATTAATACAAATCAAGGTGTATATATATATAGAGGGTAAGACCAGGTCACAATGGTCAGTTAATTGTGACCTGTTCACCTCCTCTTATATACACCTTGATTTATATATATATATATATATATATATATATATATATATATATATATATATACAGTGGCCCCTCGGTTAACGAACTCAATCCGTTCCAGAAGGTCGTTCGTTAACCGAAACGTTCGTTAACCGAAACCATTGTTTCAATGGGTATTTGGGTAATTGGTTCCAGCTCACCGAAAATTTCCTAAATTCAACAAAAATGGTAGAAAAGTTCACTTACTTTGAGGTGTGTATGTAGAAGGCTCCTGGATGATGATGATGAGATTTAGAATGGGGGTGGAGGAGAATGAAGAAGAGAAGGCATTGGGGTGGAAGAGAAGTCACCCCATGGTGCCATTTCACCCATAAAATTTTAGCTCTCTGGTTTAATTCAAGATTATTTTCTTTAAATCAACGCTGCACTGCATTATATATTGTCAATATATAAAATATATTTCAAAATGACCAATAATTTGCTTGGAAACACAGAAAAAAGCGTTTAGTTGAAGAGAGTCTCAAGCAAGATGTTACCTCCAGTGAAAACAGAGAGAGACTGACGCCTGTTTGCTGTGTTAAGAGGCTGGATGCCGCGCATTAAACTAGTCACTTTACCTTCAATTTTGTTCAATAATTGTTAAAATGACTAAAAATTGAATATTAAACTTTTAAAATTATTGAATAGTATAAACTTCTTGATATTTACAAAAATAGTAAGGAATTTAAGCCCTAGAACCGATTAATGTATTGGCGGACTGATACTAAAGCTGGTTGCCCGGTCAGTGCAAGCGAAAACATGTTGAGGTCGGTTCGTAAGAAGTTCGTTAAGCGAATTTTTTTTCGTTAACCGAATTGAAGATCCTTATGGAAGGCAGTTCGTTAATCGAAATTACGTTAACCGAGGTGTTCGTTAAACGAGGGGTCACTGTATATATATATATATATATATATATATATATATATATATATATATATATATATATATATATATATATATATATATATATATATATATATATATATATATATATATATATATATATATATATATATATATATATATATATATATATATATATATATATATATATATATATGTTTGTGTAATAAATGTATGTAGTAAGTATGTACCGTAATCTTTTTTCACTCAAATCCTAATGAAACACCACAATTAGAATACGGTGGTAGCTGTTGTATAAACAGTGGGAACACAGTCCCACCACCGATCGTCTCGTGCGAAGCAAGCGTATAAATTAAAGAAAATACTTGCAGTGTGTTTAATATGTTACAGTATATTATAAATAAATAAATAAATAAACAAATAAATCGGTAAATCCATTTCAAGTAAATGGAAAAATTTTACTCGACACCGACATTAGTTCCAGTTACCGGTAAATAGCAGACGCTTCAGTGACGTCACTAGTGTTTACACTACACCAGCGGGTATCATTTGATGACATTACTTGAAGTGAATTGGCCTTATTTTAAAAAACCAAGGATGGTTGGTAAAGGACTACTGAGTCAGTGGGTAAGTGTCACATTTGGGGTACTGGTCTTATACAGCGAATAGAGCTCAAAAGCTACTTTTTAAATGGAAATTTGGGGGGCCGTCTTATGCACCCCGCCGCCTTATAGGCCGAGATATACGGTACGCTGCGCTTGCTGGTGCTGAATTTCATTTGCCATTTTTCAGACCACCCCTGCAGTATATTTAGATCCTCCTGTAATGCATTTGCATCCTGCCCTGAATTAATCTGCCACCCTATTTTGGTGTCATCCGCAAACTTGCTTATGTCACTGATGATCCCAGTATCTAGATCGTTTATGTAGATTATGAACAAGAGTGGGCCTAGTACTGACACCTGGGGAACCCCACTGGTTACACGGCCCCACTCAGATTTAACACCATCTACGCTGACCCTCTGCGTTCTATCGGTGAGCCATGATTTTATCCTATTTAAAACTTTCCCCTCGATACCATGAGCCTTAATTTTTCTCAGAAGCCTCTGATGTTGGTCTTGACGATATTTACATTTGTTCTTGCACTTAGGACACTTTACTGAGGTCGGGAGAACACCACGAGATCGAAAAAATTCAACTTTTTCCATTAAGATTGGGGGGGGGGGACTAAAAATAAAATAAAATAGTGATTCCCGGTGGAAATGAATATCAAATTTGTTCGAAACTCATCAAAGACCATATATTTTATATCCAAAGAAAGACCAGTACCAGATGTAAACAAATCGTGGCGACACGTGTGACTGAGGAAATCTAATAATATTGAAAAATTAATATCGGATATCCTTAATTTCCTGCGGAAATACAGTTGTACCCCACTTAACGCGGTCAATAGGACCCAGAGGGTCCCGCGTTAAGTGAGCAACAGAACATATGGGATTAATTCCAATAGAAACCAGCCCGACCCCCAAACTCCACTTTTTGAAGACACATAACTATGTTGTAGTAAAAATAACATCTTAATTTTATGATGGTACATGCACACAATTAATACTTAAGAGAAATAGAGAAATACAGTCGCCAAGTTAATGTCCATTCAAATAATGGACTCAACTCCCTCCCCCTCTTCTCACACTACACTGCTGGCTCTTCCCTCTCTGAGAAATTTTTGGGGGAAAACCACTAAATTTTAATAAATAATACCTCAAACTAAAGTTAGGATAATACAATTGACATTGCTGGATTCCTTGTAAGACCAGGAATATTTTGAATATAAATGTCATATATTTTGCACAAAAGATAACATATTTACTAGAGAAAACATTTTATCTAAAATTTGTATGTCTAATGCAAAATATATGATGTTTATATTCAAAATGATCACCAAATTATAAGAATTCCAGCAATGTAAATTATATTCTGGCCGGGTAATTTGTATGAATTTTATGAGCTAAAACAAATATCTTCAGTTAATAAAAAAAAAATATTCTTCAGGACACTATCTGTCAATCAAAGTACCCCACCTTGCCTCCCCCCCCTCTTCCAACCGCACGGTCAGTCCCAATCCTCCCTTCAAGAGAAGTGGGTGAAAAAAATAAATTTTAACATTTTGTATTAAATAATACCTCAGATTAAAGTTAGGATAACATAATTGACATTGCTGGATTCCTTGTAAGACCAGGAATATTTTGAATATAAATGTCATATATTTTGCACAAAAGATAACATATCTACTAGAGAAAACATTTTATCTAAAATTTGTATGTCTAATGCAAAATATATGTTGTTTATATTCAAAATGATCATCAAATTATAAGAATTCCAGCAATGTAAATTATATTCTGACCGGGTAATTTGTATGAATTTTATGAGCTAAAACAAATATCTTCAGTTAATAAAAAAAAAAAATTCTTCACGGGGTAACAGATGGTCGGTCGGTCCCTCCCTCCCCCCCCACCCCCCACCAACCGTCCCAAGGAGATGTGTGGGAAAACCACTAAATTTTAATAAATAATACCTCAAACTAAAGTTAGGATAATATAATTGACATTGCTGGATTCCTTGTAAGACCAGGAATATTTTGAATATAAATGTCATATATTTTGCACAAAAGATAACATATTTACTAGAGAAAACATTTTATCTAAAATTTGTATGTCTAATGCAAAATATATGATGTTTATATTCAAAATGATCACCAAATTATAAGAATTCCAGCAATGTAAATTATATTCTGGCCGGGTAATTTGTATGAATTTTATGAGCTAAAACAGGCAGTCAGGCAGGGTGGCGGGTGGGGCAAATCTAAAAATAGCTTCTCGAGCCGGACACTCACCGCGTATATGTGGAAAAAATCCGTGTTAAGTGAAAGTTCAGCTCTGGCGAGGCACCGCGTATATGGTAAAACGCGTTAAGTGAAACCGCGTTAGGCGGGGTAATACTGTATAATAAGAGTAAAATGTCTTAAAATTGACTAAACATTACGAAATATATATTAAAAACAGCGAGAGAAAGACCGGTGCCCAGGGCTGGATTAACCATTAAGCAAAATAAGCACATGCTTAGGGCATCAAGGGAAGGGGGGCACCACATATATTTTCCATAGCCGGATTTACCATGGACCATATGGTGCAAAACTGCAAATGGTGCAGCTGAACCAGGGTTCACAAAAAGAGGCCCACACATTAAATGAAAAAATACATACCCCAGTACATACAGTATATATACAATTTTGAAATCTTTCCTTAAAATTTTAGAAGCGTTAGAATGTATAGCCGAAGACCAGTCACAAAAGGGAGACACTAGAAGAGAAGCAAATAATATTGCAAATAAGATGCAAGAGCTAGAATTCGTTTTTATGTTGAATTTTTGGAAAGAGATTTTGCAAAATTTTCATAGAGCAAGCCAAGTTCTACAAAATGAGGATGAGAACTTAAAAACATGTGCAGATCTGTATGGATCATTAGCTGACCAACTGTGCACTTCACGAGATAAATTTGAAAGATATGAAGCAGCTACAAAGGATATGCTACCAGATGTTGATTTCAAGGCAGCTCAAACTCGCAAACGTATCAGAAAGAAGGTTACCCAATGACGGAGATGCACCAGAAGTATATCTGAATGCCAGAGATAAATTTCGTATCACCACCTTTTACACAATTATTGACAAACCTGAAACTGAGATGAGAAGAAGAGGAGAGATATATAAAGAAATAGCAGAGAGGTTTTCTTTTCTAAGTGATGTGCCACATAATGCCACTTCATCATCTACTGAAATTGATAGGTATTCTCAGTGTCATAGTCACATTGACTGCTGATCTATTTAACTAATGATTCTTATTAAACTCCACGCCCGCAAAACAAGAGTGAGTCCGCGACCTCTAGAAGGAGCGTGTTTACCCCTGCGATCTCTCCCAGTAAGCCCCGCCGTTGTGAAGACAGTTATCAATACGTTGTTTATTCCACTTTATCCTGGGAAGCTCAATCTTGAATTAATCTGTGTAAATCAACCCAATTAATTCGCCAGACCTTTGTCAACTGAAGGTCATCTTTGAATGAGTAACAGTTAGTTTGTTTGTGATTATTGTCATTGCGTGAATAGCGATCACTGGCAACTCAAGGGTATATAAACTCAAGATGGCCAGGGAGAGCGTCCCCTGACGCTGCCCCGTTTGTCTCCAGGTATGTTCCGTGTTCCCTAGCCATTCAGTTAATCCAGTCAATTGTAGTGAATATCAGTGTTCACCAGTGTTCATGATTTAACAGTTGAATTGTCATTCACCCAGTGTAGAAGTAATATAACGTAAATACGTCTGTCGTCTAGACAAGAGAGTTTGTTGGTGTTGTCATGTTTCTCAGTCCCCTGACGCTGCCCCGTTTGTCTCCAGATCCCATTGTGATTCTTGAATCGCTCTACCATCCAACAACGGCCTCGGATGTATTAGATGTCCAGCCGGGATCATATATGAGAAGATGGCACCGATGCGGCCTGATTAATGTGCCCCACGGCTTCGTTGGGCCAGACCCGCCATGTGTCTGGCTATTCCACAATAACAACAGCCCTAGTGTTCTGCCCTGGGTTCCTCCTTGGAAGTATATGTCCACAGAGAGTGTTGTAACATGTATGTTAGGGATAATTAGTTGGAAATAATTATCCCATGTTGGGTAATGGACCCCTGTATATAGTGTATAGGCTGGTGTCATTATTTCCGTATATGTTGAATAATCTACAAGAGTGCCATGTAATGTACCACCAGTAATGTTGTGAGTAAGAGTAAAGAAGAAGGAACTGAGTTTGCACTAAGCCCAGGAGGTGAACCGGGTAATTATATGATTAATACAATATCTTTCCCCCATTGATTGCATATTAATAAACTTGTTTTTAGAGTACTGTAGGTGTATTCATTTCTCCCACAGTATTTTACCTTTATTTCCATCCAAGTGACCTGATACCAAAATTACCATACTCACGTGCCTAGACCCTCGACCATGCTACCAAAAGAATGTCCAGGCTACCAAAAGAATGTCCATGCTACCAAAGAATAGGTGACGGAACTGTGTAAGAGTAAAAACTAAGAGAAGTAAGTAAGATGAGGGTGGTCTAGAAACAGAGAGGGAACCTGCCCCCTCACATCAGTGCTGTCAAAAGCTGATTGATGCTTACCCAGAGGATTTCAACACTAATTTCTCAGTTGAACTTCAGCAGTTTCACTTATATGTGCGCCATAAGTTCAGTGCAACAAAAAATGTAAAAACAAGATTCAGTCATGCTGAACTTTATAAAATGATTGTAGAAGACAATATTGAATATGCCTTTCCAAATGTTGATATTGGCTTTCGTATATTTTTAACATTAATGGTCACAAATTGCTCAGCTGAGCAATCATTTTCTAAGTTGAAGTATATTAAAAATCCCATCAGAACAACTATGCAACAAGGCAGGCTGGATGCCTTATCTCTACTAAGTATAGAAGCAGATGTGTTACATAAGACTAGTTTTGAGGATCTGATCAAAGACTTTGCAATTAAAAAAAGTAGGAGAAAACTTTTCAACTATAAATAAAGTGGTCATATACAAAAATAAACATTATTTTCCATCTTACTGTAAATTTTGTTTAATTTCGAAAAATAACATTTTATTTTATGGTTTATTATTGTTTATATTTTGAATTACATATATATAGGGGGGGGAGGCACCAAAATCTTTTAAGTGCTTAGGGCCTCTAGGGGTCTTAATCCGGCCCTGCCGGTGCCTGACTAAAAATTTACCAATCTAAAGGTTGGGGATGGTTAAAACAGTCGGCAGTTTATTGGCCGTAACTGCAATAATACCCAAAGCAGATATACTTGATGGCATCACAGACTGGTACAGGACCATGGAGTGCAGCATAGAAGATCCTTAGAAACCTGGGTAAAGGTTTACGAAACTGTCATCACCCGAAGGAAATGTGTGATTTGGTTCCTGCACTGGAAAATTATTGCGTTTAAACATTCCACATTCCTACCACTATTCTATTATCATATTCTAATAAGATGTCCAATTATAAGATCATTTTCATCTATTACATTACCGTCGCAAATGTATAATAACGGAGAAAGCCAATCCAAAATTTTCTCTATATTTTTTCCATTAATCTCTGACATTTATCGCCTACCTCACCTATCACACTGCGTGTCTCCTTCATAAATCATCACGCGTACACGTCACGCGACCAATCAAAGAGTTTTTTGCAACCACTTAAAATATTGGCTTTAATTAGCAGTATTTTTGGCCCAATCAAATTCAATTATTATTTTGGGTCTCTCATATTTCTAAATTCAAATTGAGTTCTGATCATGGAAGTCTGCAATGGGTGTCGCTTGAATTATATGGAGTTTATTGCGAGTTTTTGGAAAAACAAAAACAAAAAAACGAAGAAACTCTAACATTCTTTCGATCGCATGGTGTTCTTCCATCATCAGTAAAGTGTCCTAAATGCACTACTGCTTATAAATATCGAAACACACAACATATGTGGTGTTGTCCTAACTCGTTCCTTATCCCAAAGACAAAGAAGAGACGATAGGTGTACGTACACTGTCAGTGATTTTAAGGGAACATTTCTAGAAAGGTGCCATTTTCAGCGATGGAAGTTACTTTTATTCATAAATCATTGGGTAAATTTGCATTGTCACACCATTCTCTGTTAGAAAGTCAAAAATATATTTTTCTAGGGTATTTGTGTGTGTTTAGACCAAATATGACCTTCATTTCTGGCGGAAATTAGCCTTTTTTTCGAATTTTTTTTCGTTGGACGTTTTCCGAAAAAAAATCATGGCAAAATACACCAAAAAAAAAAAAAAAACACCAGAAAAACAAAAACCAAACCAAACCGACTCTCATCATATGATGGAATCACCTATTTCTTACCTTATTGGCCTGGTTCTTGTTCATCGTTGCATTCTGGGATTCTTACCCAACGCCACATGTGTTGGTCTTTGCGATATTTACATTCAGTCTTTACTGAGGTCGGAAGAACACCATGCGATCGAAAAAATGCTAGTTTCTACTTATTTTTTTCCCAAAACTCACAATCAGCTCCATATACTTTAAGTGATACCCATCGCAGACTTCCATGGTCGGAACTGAACTTGAATGTCAAAATATGGGACCCAAAATAAAACTCGAATTTGATTGGGCCAAATATACTGCAAATTAAACCCCAAATCATTTTAATTGGTTCCAAAAGCAAAAACGCTTTTGATTGGCTGCGTGACGTGTACAGGAACACATGCTCGTGATGATTTATGAAGGAGACACGCAGTGTTGGAGGTGAGGCAGGCGATAATGGAGGAAGATTAATGAAAGAAAATAGAGAAAATTTTGGATATGCTATCTCCGTTATTATACATTTCTGCCGGTAATATAATAAATGAAAATTATCTTATAATTAGACGTCTTATTCAAATATGATAATGGATTAGTGGTAGGAATGATCGGTGTGTAAACGCAATAATACCAATCATTGCTTGTCTCGCCTTTGGGACCAGAAGACTGTAACTGAGTGCTTGAAACTGTTAACTCATACGTCTGTAGACTGGCGGAGTTACTGTAGTGAAGTAACGCAATTCTGGTTTGAAAATCAACAACCTATTGGAGGGCATGGAATTGCAGTTGAAATTGACGACTCTAATTGTTCAAAGGAAATACGAACGCAGACGCATCTTAAGCCAAGTGTGGATCTTTGGGGGAATCGAAAGTCTCAAAAATTAAGTTTGCGATTCCATTGGTCGAGCCGCTACATGAGAAGCGTGACCGGGTAACTTTAGTGCCTCTCATTTTGAAATTTATCCAGCCTGGTTCTATGTTATACAGTGATTCTTGGGCTGCATATAAAAAATTATGTGATCATGGTTACAAACACATGATTAATCACTCTGAAAATTTTATAAATCCAACCCAGCCCGATATACACACACAAACAATTAAGAGGGTTTGGCGTGATTTAAAGGAGTGGATTAAAAGGCCTGGTATCCGGAAAAAATTCCTAAAGCAATACCTAGCAACATATCTATTCATTAATGATTCTTCTGGTATTGTACTTCATAAATTCTAGGTAGAAGCTGCCCGCCTATACCCCCAGTTAAACGCGAATCAACGTCAGCAACCTGTAAGAATTTTAGAATCCAACGACGCACAAGAACCAGCCCACTAAGGTAAGAAATAGGTGATTCCATCATATGGCGAGTCGGTTAGGTTAGGTTTGATTTTTGTTTTTCTAGTGTGTTTTGGTGTATTTTCTATTCGCTTAGCCATTATTTTTTTTTTCGAAAAATGTCCCACGAAAAAAAATTTGATAAAAAAGCAGTCAATTTCCGACGGAAATGAAGGTCATATTCGGTCTAAACACACAAATACACTAGAAAAATATATTTTTGACTTTCTAACAGATTGGGAGGTGGAAGTGTAAATTTACCAAGATTGTTTACCCATGTCCTTTTCGACTATGTTTGATTCCATATACCCAAGACCAACATTGTAGTTCTCACACGTGGTCAGGGCCGGATTAACCATGAGGCACTTGCCTCAGGCCCCCAGATTCTAAGGATAAAAATATTGAGCTATATATGCCATTAAATAGTCAATTAGTAAGTAAGCCATTAACTATTTCGTTCTTAATGTGTCCAAATGGATCATACATATACATTTTAGTGACTCGGGAGTGGCGTGTGGCAACTGTTAGTTTGTTCGACAACAGTAGCTGACAACACTAAGCTGATCCGGGACTCCATTGTTATTTATATATACCTTTAGGGTAGGGGGCCCCCAAGCTGATCTGTGCCTCAGGCCCCTATTAAGCTTAATCCGGCACTGCACAGGGAGCCACGAATTACCCAAAAGTATAGCAAATAAGGGTAAAATCTTAATGAATGTTATACATACACAAAACATGTTTAATAATATTTTTAGTGTAATTTTGTAAAAATAATTTGTAAGATGAAATAATAAACAACGAAAAACTTTCAGTATTGGCGAACGCTAAATTCCAAAGAGTTCGTGAACAAGGGAGACGGTCCGACTAATTACCCAAATGTAGCCGCAATGAAGTCAAATAATGGTCCTACATGAATAAATCGGACTGCTAATCACTTCTCGACTAGTATTTGGTGTCACAAAGTCACAAAAAATTGGAAAACTTACTTTCATCTGAGTTAATAGATCGCGTGCATGTACCGAGGGAGCGAGTAATTACCCAAATGTAGCCGCAATGAAGTCAAATGATGGTCGTACAAGCGTAAATCGGGCTGTGAATCACTTCTTGAATATTATTTGGTGTCATAGTCACAAAAAATTGGTAAACTTAATTTAATCTGAGTTGTGTTGTGTTGTGTTAGGTTAGGTTAGATTAGGTTAGGTTAGGTACATGCACTTGATCTATTAACTCAAATTAAATTACGTTTTCCAATTTTTTGTGACTTCGTGACACCAAATACTAGTCGAGGTTAGGTTAGGTTAGGTTAGGTTAGGTTAGGTTAGGTTCGGTTCGGTTCGGTACATGCACTTGATCTATTAACTCAAATTAAATTACGTTTTCCAATTTTTTTTTACTTTGTGACACCAAATACTAGTCGAGAAGTGATTGGTAACCCGATTTATTCATGTAGGACCATTATTTGACTTCATTGCGGCTACATTTGGGTAATTAGTCGGACCCCAAGGGAGATAACTCAGATCCATCGTGAGGCACTTCGCTAACCTAACGAAAAGTAAATCCTACGGCTATGTTAAATACCCCAAAGTAACAGAAACATCGGTAATTATAACTCCATTTTGGATAGGTAACTTTGGAATTTAGCGTTTTTCGCTGTTTATTGTTTCATTATTTTGACTACATTTCAATGAAAACATTATTAATTAGGTTTTATTGATGCAAAACATATATTCGTTAAGATTTTACCCTGATTTAATATACTTTTGGGTACTTTTGGGTACATTTGGGTACTTTAGGGTAATTCGTTGGACCGCACTGCACGTGGTCCAGCCTTTATCAATGTTTCTTGTTGACAATGTGGCTGGAGTACTCTTATTAGACTGTTTGAAGCAGCCTATATTTGGTGTTTTCTACCTTACACTAATGATGGTAATCAATTATTAATGATATATTCACAGACTAAATAATATAAATTAAAAACTTACCTGTTTTGTCTCTTTGAAGTCAGTTACAAGGTTCGTATTGGGCTGCTCTATAAGGAATGAAACCCTGGTTCAAATTCTGGATAAGACGCTGGTTGGTGAGTAAGGAGGTGACTCTTTCTAAGGCATTTGATCAAATACCAATTCCTAATTTGTAGCATTAAAAATTAAAATAGCGTTGTACAATAATAATAATAATAATAATAATAATAATAATAATAATAATAATAATAATAATAAGTAACATTGTTAGTAGTACTATTAAGTTTATTATTCAGTACCCACCATACAATACGATGTTGATGTTTGTAAACAAGTGACACTCACAGATTGTGAATCAACCGTGTATCTCTAATAAACTAATTATGTACTGTAGGTTTCCTATCAGTCAGGCGAACACAATATACAGCAATAATTTTAAATTCAATGCCAATTAATCTATACTCCTGTGCTATCAAATAATGCAGCTATAGATTTTACAGATTGCCCCCTTACATCCTGTGCAAGGTGAAGCACAGAAGCGTTTACAGTGCCCAACTGGGAAGCATGCTAAGTTCATGCTTGTCTTTATGACTCATACATTAAGGGCGTGGAAGCCTGAAGGGTCATAGGTTTTGTCAGCAAGTTATATAAAGTGACAGAATGATAAGTGTGTGGAGGGGGGGGGATTCCCAGTACATTTCATCTGTTTATAGCAAAGCGTGGCAGGTCCCTAATAATGTCAAGTGCCAGGCCAGTGACTAGGAGGAGGGATATCTGGTGAGGGAGGGAAGAGGTGTTGGTAACGGCTGGGAACCTTGTTGTGGATCCCATCCCCTCCAAATGACGACTGAGCGCGCCTAAGGTGGGGGTATGGGCTATTGGTTCACACTCAGGATGGGATGGAGAAAGGAAACTCACAATGTGCTCACTGTATACATATTGTATTGGATGTACAATGCAGCTTGTTGCTGGGTAGGTAGCATGGTAATAAGCGTTGAGTAGAGAGAGCTGGGTGGTGAGGGTGCCCAGAGTGAGGGCACGCGGCTTGAGGGACGCCAAGGTCGCTAGCTGGAGCGGCAGCCGCAGGCTGGCGCGGAGGAGGTGTTGCTTGTTGGTGGCACTGTGTATAAAGAGGGTGGTCACAGCGGTGTCAGGCCTTATAAGGCGGGGGCAGGCGTGGGTTAGATAGTTGACCCCCGCTCCGTGGGCGGCGCTGGAGGCGTAGGCTGGGGGAATTCGAGAAGGTTCGGTGCTTGTAGGGGAGGAATTCACTACAATACTCCCCTTCCCCTCCGGGCGATGCGGGAGGCTGGAGGTTGGCAGAGTTGTGTGCCACATGTGAGGCAGAACGGGCGGTGCATGCCACATGTGGGACATAACGGCGAGGGCGTGGATGAGCCGGCCGCTAGGGGGGGGGGGGCAACTCTGTCTAGATACACGAGATCTGTGGGAGAAAAGAGGGAGAAAGAGGGTTGTGGAGGCGATGAATGTTGTGCTTCCCTAACGACAGGTACACCGGCTCCTACTACCATCTGAGATCCCTAGCCCGAGAATTGCTGTTCGACACCACAACCGCATCCAGCCCATACGTGCACGAACTGATCGCTATAAGAACAGCCCAGTCCCAACCATTGTAAAAATTATCAATAACTTGTAATAAACCAGTATATTCACTTCCAGTAAATACTATTTCTAGCACTGTCACTATGTTGAAATGCACTGTAGTTTGAGCTTTTCCCCATCTAGTTATTATATATCTTATTTGTATCACTTATGTTACTTGTATATTATTTGTAATTCGAAACCCATTCCCCAAATAAGTAACTGTATATTTTCAGCCTTGTGGCTGCCAAGCTCTTTCAATAAACTGTTAATTATTATTATTATTATTATTATTATTAGAGTCGTCAGACGCGCCTGCTGGCGTGTGTGGGCCTGGGTCAGGAGCAGGGGCTGCGTCAGGAAGTGTGTCCATGACAGCAGCAGGGTCCACGACAGCAGCAGGGTGCAGGACAGTAGCAGGGGGTACCTGAGGGAGAAAAGAGGGGTGTGTGGGTCCGCGTCAGGAACAAGGGTAGCATCAGGAGGAGCGGCAGGGGGTACTGCTGGGCTGGGGGCGGCGTCTGAGGCAAGACGGTGTGTGTTGGGGTCGATAGGACGTGGTGCTTGGGGCAGGAAGAGGAGCGGCTGTCTGCTTAGAGTAGCAGAGCTGCTCTTGGGTGTCTAACCTGCGGTGTAGAGACAGAAGTTGTAGAGCCGATGAGAGCTGCCTAGTCTTCCATGTTGCTTGAAGACTGGGAGAGTGATCGGCTTCTCCTCCATCCTGTGTGAGTGCGAATCTCCGGGGATCACCATTTGTGGGGTAAGTGATGTTTGGGTTCACACTCATGATGGGATGGAGAAGGGAAACTCACAATATGCTCTCTGTATACATGTTGTATTGGATGTACAATGCAGCTTGGTGCTGGGAAGGCAGCATGGTTACAAGCGTTGAGTAGAGAGAGCTGGTTGGTGAGGGTGCTCAGAGGAGGACAGGAAGCTTGAAGGGCGGCATAGTCGCCGGCGGGAGCGAGGGCCGCCAGGCAGGAGGAGGAGAAGGTGGTGTTGCTTGCTGGTTGGTTTCGGTAGAAAGAGAGAGTTCACCACAAGTTATGATATGAACCCTTCCAGGCTTCACTATCATTATCACGTTATGTTCATCATGCTCTGTATCTTGGTAACTAGTCATAGTATCAATACATGACAGTGTTATTAGTATAATATTGTAACTTTTGCCCTACAGTTATTGTTGTAAATCATGGACAGGAAGGATACATAAATTGTAATATCAAGTGTATGGTTCGCTCAAAGCCACCCCAAGTCATGCAACGCGTCACATAAAGTTACACTGTGTGTGTGAGTGTGTGTGTGTTCCGTAACATTAAGCTTCTTCCTTAGTAGGTAAGATGTTTCATAAAGAGGTGTCTCCCATTCGTCATTGTGAGCATCGTCCCAGAGCACATTGTTTCCATCAAAACCATGGTTCATCGTTATTTCCCTTCTTCCGTGTAACTATATCCTTATGGCTAAGTGCTTGCTTTTCATTTCTTTATTTACCAAAATAATGTGGATGAGTTACTCGTTATTTAACAAATACATGCACTTAGAGCATCAAGGTTGTTTTGTAGGCATGACTATTGGTTAATTGAAACCCCAAAAATATTTTTCACATTTATTATGCATAAACATTGTAAACATATCTATGTGATTATTGTAGTATTGTACTGCGCACATCATTGTCATCCCTAAAAATCCCATCTAATTCATATTACGCTACATAACATTCAAATGCACAACGCTTGTAGAACCCCAGAAAACGGGAAACATTGAGAAAGGACAACTCCCCTACTCAAGGTTCCTAGACCATGTGTGGTATTGTACCCAGGTATAATTATATCATATCAAGTGTATGTATTCATAGCATTAAGGATCACTCAGGGTAGGCATAAGATGAATGTTAAAGTCCAGTTGAGCCGGACTAGGGTACTGTAAGACTAAGTGTGGAGCAGGGTTTGAAGGTCCTACTATTTACGTCTGTGAGCGTGTAGCGAACCTAACTCCAACAGATATCATATGAAAATACATGAGAACAATGATCGGGAAAAAGGGATAAATGTATCAGAACTATGTGAGGTGTTGACAGTGATCTAGAAACTATACTGGAAAGGAAATATCGTGTATGCGTCGGTATGAATTTAATACACCTCGTAGCCTCACGTGACATATACCCACGACAGGTACAGTGATCAGAGAATCTGAGGTCTGTGTTCAAATAGTGCGCTGTGTGAGAGGAGGATCCCTCATTACAGTTTTTAAGTGAAGTTGATACACCCCCGCCATGATCATTCGGCTTTTGTTTCAAGGCGCGTCATGTACCCGCCTCAGATGCCCGTTGATATTAAAATCCCAGGCATTTAACCAAGCACTAGCAAACCAAGACCTGACCTTAGTGTATAAGGTAGGATTAATATATGTGTTTATAAGAAATGAGTGACAATATACCGTAAAGTGTTCAGGGGAGAACCATAAGAAACAAAAATGTAAATTGAGGATTGGAAACTGTAGGCCTATGTGACGAGAAGCGGCGGGAAGCCGGCCTTAGTCTTTCCCGTTCTGCCGTCAACACAGGTCAGTGTCCTAGCGGGCTATATCCCGCCCTACAATTAAGGTTGATAAATAACAGTGACTACAGTTTAAAGCTTTGCCGGATATATAAGTGTGATAGGGATGTGTTAAGGGATGGGATAACCGCCCGTCAGGCATTATTCCTTAGTCTTTCCCGTTCTGCCGTCAACACAGGTGCCACGTGGTTGGGGTATCTTGCCGCCCGGCCGCCATTGTCTCCTGGAGCGCCACACCAGGTGGGGAATTACTCCCCACTATACCAGTCCACTATGAACCGGTGGATTCCCAGCGCACCACTCCACATGAATAGTCACAACTAAGGAGACCGTGAGAAACTGCGGTCGTCACTTGGAGCGACCTATAATACCAGGCGTAGAAATAGTGCTGGTATGTCTCTAGGTCAAGCCCTCGTCCTTACCCACCGAGGGCGGTGTGCGAACGAGGGGCCCGTTGTGTAGACCTAAAAGTCACAAGGAGTCACATACTTGCAGGTATGGAGTGTAACAGGTGTGTTGCGATGGTGCTACTATGTATGATAACCGACGGTGCTACAAGCCACACCAGTGGAACAGTCTGATGTGTTAAGGGATATTGTAAGAAGGAACGACCGAGATACGGCGTTCACCGATTGTTGTGCAATAAGTGGGTGGATGACCCGCCAGTAATGTAGGAGTCTGGGGCCCAGTTGGGTAACCAAAATTCCGTTGTTCTTCTGAGGAAGGCCAATTCATGTATGTTTTTTTTTACCAGTGTGTTTTATAAGAAATAAATCAATGAAGACATGTTATGGTTTCACCCTTCTTTACCCTTATCGATCTGATCAATGGAAAACCTAACCCAATGCCTAGTTCACTCTGCCCGCTACCTAACGAGCTACATGCTGTCCAGAGGGGGTCTGGTGGCAGCGACCCTTAGAAATTAAGATTAGAGTTAAGTTATCCCCTTAGATTTAGTGACCCCAGATCTGGCAGTATAGTATATAACATATATTTATTGTCTGGACAGATTCCCAAGAGTTATGCATATTAATGCATAGATTTTGTAAGCATATTTATGTTAAGTGACGTTGTAGGGGTATCGAGATATTAATGTTGTCTAGCACTCAGGATGGAAGGAAACTCTAATGTGGTTTTCTTGTATAATATAAGATTTATGATAGACAGTCTGGTGCTGGAGGTGCAGAATGAGAGTTAGTTGGTGAGGAAGCTCAGAGGACGGCTGGTGGGTCGCCATGCTCGCTGGCGGGAGCGAGGACCGCCAGGCAGGCGAGGAGAAATGAAGGGCAGCCAGGCAGCGGCTGCCGGCCTTTTGGCTCGGTTGCTAGGATACGGCGGGCATTGGAATGCGGATACGCTTGGTTGCTAGGGAAGACGGTAGCAGGTGGTGTGCAGCTACGCAGTTTGTAGGGGAGACGTCCACTACAACGTAAAACTACATTGTAAAATACCTGGACAAATTCCCGAGAGTTAGGAAACGAAGTCCATGTGGCCCGAACGAGGTTACACCAGAGAGCTAACTACCCCGCCACCCCCTACAAGGCACCTGATCGTAGAGTAGTGGCCCTGAAACCGGACAAGGGCTTGTCGACGGGAGAGGTAGTCAGCAATTCCCGTTTGCCCTTCACATCAATGTGAATGAGGCCCTCAAGGATCACTTCACTATTGGCTTTATCAAAAGCACCCTTGAAGTCGACGAAGAGGGGGGTTTTGGCTGAGGTGTTCGCCATGTAGTGAGCGATACAGTGAGCAGTACTCTTTCCCGGGCGGAAACCATAGAGGTCAGGGTGCAGGTGGGCTTCAATTTTCCAGTGGAGGCAGTGGCGTATCATGCTCTCCATCATCTTTGAGAAGCAGGAGATGAGGGAGATTGGACGATGTTCATCTTAGTCTGCCTGGTTTAGGGACTGGGATGGTGGTGGCAGTCTTCCATAAGTGAGGCAGCTGACCAGTACTGTATCATAAGAGAAGTTAAATAGACAGAGGAGGGGGGTTACCAGGGGTGACAAGAAGGGCATTTAGCACATCATATGTGATGCCGTCATCGCCAGGGGCAGTGGACCGGCCGCACTTAGCAGCATTTAGTAGTTCACACTGTGTGAAAGGCACGTCAGTGTCTGCAGATAGGTCTTGGTACTCGGATGTGCGCTGTCGGCGTTGTGGTTGCAGTGCGAGGGTGAGGTCCCGTACAGGGGGTGGTAGTGCATCAATGGAGGAGGCCTCCTGCCACGTCTGGGAGAGCGCCTCGGCTCGGGCAGCTGGTCTGGGGTGGAGTGCAGGTCTGGCGTTGATGCCCCAGGCACGGTTAATGGTGCGCCATATATCACCTATAGATGTAGACTGGTCAATAAAATAAGCAAAATCAAACCACTGCTTCTCTCGTGCGAGAGGGATGGCAGATTGGAGCTCTTTATTTGTGCGCATCAGGAAGTGTAGAGCGTCAGGGGAGCTGGGAGATTTCTTCCACTGGTCGACCGCTATTCGGTGCCATACTTGGATAGACTTAACATGAGGGTTGCGGTTAACATTTCAATGACTCCTGGACTGGCGGTTAGGGCGGCGGTGTTTTGGGGCAGGGCGGAGGAGGGTAGTGCATTGTTTGGACAGATCAAGGTAGAGTTGGTCTGCTGTGGTGACGGTGGAACCCTGAAACCATTCAGCAATGGTAGAGATGAAGGCAGGTATGTTGGCAGGGGGTAACCTGAGCTTAGGGCCCTTGGGTGGGGGGGGGGGTATTCTTACGTACTGGAGAGTAGTGTGGATAGGGAAATGGTCACTGTGGGGGGAGTGGAGGATGCGGGTGCAGTGTGGGCGGTGAGGGTTGTTATATATATGTATGTTTATATGCTGCCTTTATTGATTATATATACATTATATATTATGTTACTTCTTACCAAAGTCAGAAAGTGTTTAGGCTTGTGTAAACACGAAATGTGTTAGGCACGTAGTAACGAACAATAGAGAATAAACGCCCCAGCTAGACCAACCATGTGACTTGTCATTCTCCCATTAAATAACGCAAGATACTACACTGGCGACGAGGATGGGATTCACAAAGTGTTTGTGAACTCCTTGAAGAGAGGATAGTGACCACTGAAGGGAAGGCTTCTCTGAACCTGGAGAATTTAAGTGAAGAGAGCAACCATGGCTGGCCTCAGTGGATACATGGGAAGATTGAGGGATTATGATGCAGACAAGGAAGATTTCACATCATATTGTGAGAGAATGGACTTCTTCTTTCTGGCAAATGAATTAATGGACGACGGTGGTGGTGCTCAGAAGAAGAAAGCCCTTGAAGAGAAAAGGAAAGCAATCTTTTTGACAGAGGTAGGAGCTAATGTTTATTCTACTCTGGTCAATTTGCTGGTTCCAAACAAGCCCAAAGACTCCTCAGTGATTCAGATTACCAAGATTCTGAAGCAACATTTTGATCCTGCTCCACTTGAGATCGCTGAAAGTTACAGATTGGGCACCAGATAGAGGTAAAGATGAATCAGTAAGTAATTATGTAGTTGTAGGTTATGCATCTAAGCTACTGTGCCGAGTAGCAACCTTGTAAATAAGCTACTGTGCCGATTAGCATTTATATATATATAATTACGTGGCAACACTGCACGTGTTATGTGGCAACATTGCCCCGAGGCTGCCATATGGCAAGGCAGTCTCAGTCTGACTGTGTGAGCCGTGCATGGCACACAGCGTCACCACTTGTATTTCTCTTATCCATAAATAAATGGACTTCAGTGTTACCCGGTGTTTCCCTACCCATCACTGCATCCTTCAGGGAACACCTGTAACCACCATGGCGCAGTGACTAGGATCTGTGGACGTACAAGTACAAGTGTGTGAACAATGCCGAGGGTTACATCTGCCGGCGATATGCGCGTCAACTCATAGTGTGTTGTGTTGTGTTGCGCTGTGTTTCGCCGCGATGTGTAGTGTTGGGCCGTCACAGTGCTTTTTAGTGACGGTGGCAGTGTTAGTGTCAGTGTATTAGTGTGTGTCTAGAGCTGAAAATTGAGCATTGGCCTGTTTTTTGTGGTACCCACGGAGCACGCAGGCGCACACCCTTCTCGTGTGACATCCCGGAAGACACTGACGGTCTCACCCCCCCGCCGCGTCTCTAGCCACCGGCATTAAGGCCACCACGAAGTGCATCTGCTGTCTCAGACACACATACACACGCACGCACGCACTCACTCACGGACAGAACAGTGGATCTGCATTATTTCTGCGCTGTTTATGTCATATATATGTGGTTCGAGCTGTTGAGGCGCCACTTTATATCCTAAACAGTGCAGTCCACGCACACACTAAGATGGGCGGTAAGAAGGGACAACGTCAAGATGGGAGACACAACTCCCCACCACCTTCCCCTCCACCGGGCGCAGACTCTCATCCTCCACCTCCAGCGACGGACATTGCCACAATTCTGAGGTGGATGGACGACCGGGACGAGCGACGTAGAGAGATGGAATTTCAGAGGGAGGAGATACGAAGAGAGGAGGAAAAGTCGCGTTTTGATGCACTATTGGTGACCCATGCGCTAACCCACCCTCCCTCACTCGCAGGTTTCGCACACCAAGGCGCCAATATCCTCCCTCCTCCACGACACCAGCGTCCTCCAGGTACTCTTGCCTCCAAACAAACAGCTCCCAAGGCATCTGTTCAACCCCCACCCGCCCTCTCACCAGACGTCAAGTTTCAGCTTTTTCGTGAGTGGAGGCGGCGTTGGACAGATTACTCCACGATGGTGGACCTTGACAGCATGCCTTCAAACAAACAGCTCATCCAACTGCGGATGTGTTTGTCGCTGGAGACCCAGAGAGTTTTGGAGCACACGTTGCAAGTGCCTCCCGATTCTACCTCTTCAGTGACGGATGTGCTCGACCTTTTACAGGAGCATGTTAAGGGTCGGAATAACGAGGCTTTGCGTCGCCGCACCTTCACCAGCTGCAAGCAGGCGGAGAACGAATCCTTTGACGACTTTTTTGTACGCTTGAAGAGTTTGTCAGAGGAGATCGATGTCTGCAAGGCGCACAGCCGGGAATGTGAGGAAGCCTGGATCTGGCAGGTGTCAGGCAGGAAGAGTTGGTGCAGTGACTCATCCCCCTGGACGCTTCCTCCACACTCCAGGTGGTAGTGACTGAATGTCGGTCATACGAGGCCACCAATTCCGCCACCTCTGCCTTACGGGCCCCACCTGCTGTGAGAGCTATCTCTCAGTACAAGAAGGGTAAGAAGGCGGCCAACAACGTGAAAGCTGCCGCACGTTCTTCCACGCCTCTGCCTAGTGTTTCCTGTGGCAGCTGTGGAAAGCAGCATGGCCCCAAGACATGCCCGGCCGCCAACGCACTGTGTCGTGGATGTGACCGTAAGGGCCACTGGTCTAACACAGACAGGTGCCCTGCACGAGGCCACAAGTGTCAGGCCTGCGGTCGCTATGGACACTACGACAAGTGCTGCCGCCAACCCAAGCCCAAAAGCCCGAGACGAGGAGGAAAGCAGCGCACTTCCCTCTGGGTGGTTCACACGCAGCCCCCTCCAGATGGCCCACACAGTCCCAAGCAGCAGCGGAGTCACATCAGGAGGGTGGAATCGACCACACGCCCCAGGGCTACCCCTTCCCCCATCATCCGCGTCGCCGTCACACACGGTGATGTGTCGGGTCACATCGAGGTGATACCGGACACTGGCGCTGATACTACGGTGATTGGGTTGAAGCACCTCCAGAAACTGGGCCTCACCAAACGTGACCTGGAACCACCCCCGCAGCTGCTGTACTACAATGCGGACAGTTCCCAGATGCCGGACGCTGTGGGCTCCTTTCAAGCGGAGATCACTTACGGCGACAGGTCATGTCACGGATGGATCGACGTGAAGCTTACTCTCGCTACACCCTTGTTGTCGTGGGTGCACCTCAAGGAGTTATGCGTGGTGCCCAGAGACTTTCCCGAGCAGATCCTAGCTGCTCGTTACACCGCCAGCAGGGTGCTTGAGTCGACGAGCGACGCGCCTGGCGCTGCCACACAGAGCTACCCAGAACCCGTGTCCACTCCCACCCACACAGGACGCTCTCCTGCCCAGATCCTGTATGGTCACCCTCTCCACTCTTGCGTTCCTACACACACCAAGGCCTTTGCGAAGGACTGGCAGACCAAAGCCGAGAGCTGTGACCGCCGCGCCGCTTCACGTGCCCAGGAAGCCAAGGCTTGGTATGACGACCATGCCCGCCCTCTTCAGCCACTGGAGATTGGTGCCCCTGTCCACGTCCAGGACCCGACGACGACACGTTGGGACAAGGTGGGCATAGTGATGGGCGTCGGCCGGTCGCGGGACTACAAGGTCAGGATGCCGAGCTGTCATGATCGTGATAACGGCTAACCTGAAAACCTTAAGGATTCATATTACGCTCAAACGTCCACAAAACCTTCTGAGTCCCCCAGTGGAAACGTTCCCCGTTTTCTCTGTTTCCCCACCTTTGTTTAGAGGGAACTTTGAATATAATCCACGGATTTCGGAGCAGACGCTGTATGTTGGGACCTGTTGCCATCCAACCCTTGGTAATCAATTTAATTTTGTTTTTGATAGCTGAGTCAGAGCATTGTTAGTGAAGATAATAGTAGGGAATGAATTTGAGTTTATAGTCTCAGTTTCAACGTCAGAGTGTACAGTAAATTAATTCATCGGAATAGAAGTAGGTGGACTCCCTGGCCTATTTTGAGTGAGGGCCCCGCGGGCATTTCTACCGTTAGTGAGTGCCTGTCCCTTCATCCATACAGGTCCCTAACGCAGCCTAGGCCGTGTCTGTAGCGTGGATGTTGTATCCACTATGTCTGGGGAGATGTCCGAGGTCCAGTAGGATCAGTTACCTTCGTGAGACCCGGCCGTCAGACACTTCAGACTACCTCTAGCCCCCATAGCTGGCTCGTCTGGCCCTAACGCTCAGCCTGCGAGATGACCCCGGATCACCAAGCCACACACCACTACCAGCCCCCATCATTGGTGGATGAGTATCTAACTCCGTAGGGCTATTTGTGTGGTGGAATTAATCCACTGGGATCTTCAGAGTTCGTCGGAAAGTACTCCATGGTGGCTGGACCCCATGGCTGTTGCTTGAGTATCACCCCTGACGACTGAGTGCTGTAGTGGCAGTTGCCCTGGTCTTTATGGTGCTAAGTGACTATAAGAGTTGTGTGTTATTGAGTATGTCCACCCAGTAGGGTTGGAAGTGTTATTGAGTATGTCCACCCAGTAGTGGTGTGAGTATGTTGAGCCTGAGGGCCTAGTACTAGATTTCGTCTGTTGGTACAAATAAATTCTTTCTCCTAATTTCATATTCATGTTTAAATAAATTTTGTATTTGTATAATTGTGCCTATTATTTACCTACAGTATTTACCGTTATTTCTTCCCTATTGCTTGATACTATCATTACATCTACCCACGAGCCTCCTCTCGTCACGCTACCAATGGTAATAAGTATGAGAGAAAATGGAATTGTTACTGGCACACTGAGGCCCTCATAAATGGTGGCAGCTCAGGCCCTCATAAATGGTGGCAGCTATGGTGATGTAATGAACATAGTATCGAGTTGGGAGGAATGACTGTGATACTGTAGTTTTAACTGAGTTATAACCATTTCTCTGTACGATTATTTAATAACCATTCCACTGTAACTAATGAGTATTTCAGATTGCTAATGATTTTGTTCCATATTTTTCCGAGGTACAGCTTTTTGTGGTGGTTGGCAGAGAAAGTTAAATAAGTTCAAAGAAATACCTTGGAGTTAGGTTAGAAAAAGTCTTGTTTAAAGTAAATGATACCTGCAACAATAACTTGAGGGTCGAGTGTGAATAAGGTTCATTAATATTTGAAGAATTTTGATGTGTAACAATCTGCCCCCATTTTTTTTTTCCGTTGTTAGCTCAGTATTACTTACAGACAGTGAATACACGTTTGGGCCGTGGTACTAGTGTGAAATGTTTCCATCGTGGGAGTGCCCAGTGTTTAATTCTGAGTTGCTAACAGAAGCATTGCACTATTTGCAAAGGTTAAGTGGATGCTAATTCTGTACTTGCAATATTCTTTAGTTTATGTGTTAGGTAGGATATATATTCCATTTACTTAATATCTCGGGGCATTTTACAGTTCCTCATATTAATATTTCTATGTATATGCTATAATTTTAAAGTTTATTTTAACCAGGTGCTAACGGTTCATTATTTGGTGAAACGTATGTTATGTGAACTCTAATGCCAGTATACTTTCAGAATACAGTATTATATATGTGAGGACCTTATGGTGATACGGTATATAGAAAATGTTATACGAGTGTATGGACCCAGAATTGTGAGTACAGAAATTCGTGAAGTGTTCACACAGTGTTGCACCATACTGAGTTTGTGAATAGCAAAGTGTCTCAGTGTATTTTTCATGCAATAATATTATCTTTTGGGAGACTAATAATCTGAACAGAATTTTGAATAGTTGATGCATGGAGTGTTTAGTCGTATTGCAGAAAATCAGTACCAGTCCTTGGGTCTTGAGTGAGCACTGTGCATGTATTGTATTTACAGTGGGGTATACCTGTTGTATTGATTTGTTGTAACACAATGGCAGATGCTAACGCAAATCAGTGGACCATGACGGCCAAAGCCGCTGTTGATTTAGCAACAGAAGTCCAAGCTCTTCGGGCTAAACTCGCTGTGTCTATGGATACAATAAGGAGACAACAAGCTTTGCTTGATGAACGGAGGGAAGAACCGGCTGTACCTACTCTCCCTGCCGTGGTTCCACTTTTGCCCCCTCCTAACGATATACCCAGCCATGCTCCTGGCCCCCATTACCACCAATACATTCCGAGGCTGTCCTTTGACGACCTCGTTGGTCTTAACGCAGACACCATCTTAACTAAATTCTGTAGGAGAGTAGAGTATAACACAGTTAGCTCAAGGGATAGATGGTATTGTAGGAAGATACACACTATCTGTGGGAGAAGGGAGAAAAAGGGTGTGTGGAGGCGATGAATGTTGTGCTTCCCTCACGACAGGTACAGGGTCGTCATGCTCGCTGGCGGGAGCGAGGACCGCCAGGCAGGCGGAGGAGGAGGTGTTGCTTGTTTAAGAAGAGAGACCAGAATGAAAGTTGGTTGGTGAGGAAGCTCAGAGAAGGACAGCTGGTGGGTCGCCATGCTCGCTGGCGGGAGTGAGGACCGCCAGGCAGGCGGAGGAGAGGCGAGGGCTGCCAGGCAGCGGCGGAGGAGGAGGTGTTGCGTGTTGTAGAAGAGAGGCTAGAATGAATCTCAATGGAGAGACAGAGCTTATATACCCAGCAGCCGTGAGTCCTCTATGAGTCATGTTGGGAAAACCCAAGAAAGTCGCCGGTCACTAGTTTCGTTGCTAAGTTACCGTACCATCTGCTGTCGTCGCTCGCTTGGTTGCTAGGATACGGCGGCGCATCGGAATGCGGATAGCAGTTGTAGGGGAGACGTCCACTACAATACTCCCCCTTCCCTCCAGGCGGTGTAGGAGACTTGTTGTCTGTAGAGTTGCTTAGCACATGTGAGACAGACCGGGCGGTGCATGCCTCATGTGAGACAACGACGATGGCGTGAATGAGCCTGCTCGCTGAAATACAACTGTCTAGATACACACTATCTGTGGGAGAAGGGAGAAAAAGGGTGTGTGGAGGCGATGAATGTTGTGCTTCCCTCACGACAGGTACAGGGTCGTCAGATGCGCCTGCTGGGGTGTGTGTGGGCCTGGGTCAGGAGCAGGGGCTGCGTCAGGAGAAGCGGATTAGGGCTTGTGACAGCAGCTGGGTCCACGACAGCAGCAGGGTGCAGGACATTAGCAGGGAGTACCTGAGGGAGAAAAGAGGGTGTGTGGAGGCGATGAATGTTGTGCTTCCCTCACGACAGGTACAGGGTCGTCAGATGCGCCTGCTGGGGTGTGTGTGGGCCTGGGTCAGGAGCAGGGGCTGCGTCAGCAGAAGCGGATTAGGGCTTGTGACAGCAGCTGGGTCCACGACAGCAGCAGGGTGCAGGACATTAGCAGGGAGTACCTGAGGGAGAAAAGAGGGCGTGCTGGGGTCGGTAGGATGTGGTGCTTGGGGCAGGAAGAGGAGCTGGTGTCTGCTTAGAGTAACAGAGCTGCTTCTGTGTGGATAAGCCAGTCTTCCATGCTGCTTGAAGACTGGGAGCGTGATCAGTTTCTCCTCCATCCTGTGTGAGTGCGAATCTCCGGGGGTCACCATTTGTAGGAAGATACACACTATCTGTGGGAGAAGGGAGAAAAAGGGTGTGTGGAGGCGATGAATGTTGTGCTTCCCTCACGACAGGTACAGGGTCGTCATGCTCGCTGGCGGGAGCGAGGACCGCCAGGCAGGCGGAGGAGAGGCGAGGGCTGCCAGGCAGTGGCGGAGGAGGAGGTGTTGCGTGTTGTAGAAGAGAGGCTAGAATGAATCTCAATGGAGAGAAAGAGCTTATATACCCAGCAGCCGTGAGTCCTCTATGAGTCATGTTGGGAAAACCCGAGAAAGTTGCCGGTCACTAGTTTCGTTGCTAAGTTACCGTACCATCTGCTGTCGTCGCTCGCTTGGTTGCTAGGTTACGGCGGCGCATCGGAATGCGGATAGCAGTTGTAGGGGAGACGTCCACTACAGTATGTAGCTACCGACCGCAAGGACCAGCAAGTTGAAGCCATGGTCCAAGGAGAACTTGGTACCGATGAGGAAGATTGGGATAAACTTAAAGTAACCTTGCGGAAATTGTTTGTGAAACCAATCCCTCTGGAAGATGCCTGGGAGGAATTTGCGCGGTTAGAGTACAATTTGGAAGATGATCCCCGGCACTTCTTGGGCCAAATTAAATCAACTCTCACAACCATTTTCCGCCGGTATGGGCCCATGGAAGGAAAAGAACAAACGTTGAAAGATAAATTGTACGAACCACTGCCAAAACAGTTGAAAGAGGAGTTGAAGTTTTACTATTCCCCTTGTTGTCCAGTAGACACGATGGCCGAACGATTGGAGAGACTCCGACATAGCTATCTGAAAGGTAACAGAACTGGGTATCCTAGTATTCGGCCAGTTCACACACATGCGAACCAAGAACTTCCAGTAAAGAATGAAAGAGCCAGTAGGGCAGAATGTAACGTAACAGGAGGAGCTTGGGGTACCAGTAGTAAGCGAGATCAACACGCTGTAGCCTTATTTGAAAGTCCTCGTAAAAAGTTAGTTGGAAGGCGACAGGGACCTTACTGTCCATATTGCCGAACACAGAGTCATGATACCTCTACTTGCCCCTTAAACCAACCCCCATGTTCATGTTGGGATTGCTTAGAAGTAGGATGTCGGAGAAACAGTCAACGCTGCCCCGGACGCTCAAGTAGTCGGCATTATCCAAAATATTGACATAAGCGGGTTCCTTCCAATGTGTCTCCTTGCATATGGTTTACTGTAAATGAACGTGTCTGTCTTGCTTTAATAGATACAGGTAGTGAAGTCACCTTCATTAAGGGGAGTTTAGTAAAAACTTTGAATTTGCAACCCATCAAACCTTGTAAATATAAATACCAGGGTGTTACGGGAGATGAGTTAAAAATTAAAGGTAAAGTAGTCATAACAGTCCAAGTAACACCACAGTTAAAAATCAGACACCATGCCATTGTGGTGTATGATAAATACTTTAATGCAGAATTACTATTCGGAGCAGATCTCCTTGGCAGATTTAGAGTAACCTGGGAACGTAAAAGGAAACAATTCATTTGGGCAGGCCATTCACATGAATATGGGAGATTGGTGACAAGAGAGCACATGAAAGGAATCAAATGCGTCAATAGATTGTCGTTAAAGCCCGATGTACCTTGTCCACCACAGGTGAAGAGTCTCCATATTGATAGGAAGACTATTGTACGAGGCCACCATGCATCGGTCTTATCCATCAAAGTGAAAGTAGAGATAGGGCAAATTCTGAGTGTACGATTCACGCATAAAAGTTTCAACCAACAACCGGAGATATGTGTTAGAGTACAGCCAGATTCGCGCATATATTTGCCAGTAAGTAATTGTACCGATAAATCAGTGTATTTGAGAACTGGCACTGTCATTGGCGAATATTAGTTAATCCCGGAGGAGATAATCTCATATGTTGACGTTAAAGGAAATCACTTGGGGCATATTCAACAGGTCTATGACAAATTGTGTAAAGTAAAGTCTTCAACTGAATTATCCCTTTGTGCACCTCACCACCTAGCTATTCAAACAGAAGGGGAGAGGAGATCCTCAAACCAATTAAAAGTAAATGTAGGTGATGAACAGAGAGTACCATCCTTTGACTATGTAATTTGTGCCGGAATTCCCAACGGTCCAGTAAAGAAGGTCAGACATGTCCAAGAGATTTCCAACAGTATGATACCGGAATGTGACGAAGAAAAAGGCGGAACCACTAGACATGAGAAGTTGAACGAGTTAATTAGAAACCAACCGTGGAACCATCTAGACCGAGAAATGCGTAAACATTTGCGGAAAGTAATTTTAGCTCATGATTCCTTGTTTGTTTTAGGACCACATGAAATAGGGACAATTGCTGGTATACCCGCTAACATTCAGCTCGCCAACCACAATCCTGTCCGAGGACCACAGTATAGACACCCAGAGAAAGCAAAAGAGATAATTAAAGAAATGATAACAGATATGAGGGATCGTAATATCATTGAACCATCGACTGCTCCCTGGTTATCCCCCATTGTTCTGGTAACCAAACCCAACGGTTCAAAGCGTATGTGCTTAGATTTTCGAGCGGTCAATAAGCATTTGAAGGTCGACATACAACCCTTGCCACGAATTGACGAATTAGTAGAGAAAGCTGCGGGAAATAAATATTATGCCACATTAGATTTGAAGGATGCGTATTATCAGGTCATTCTTAACGACAGTAGCCGAGATCTAACTACTTTTAGCGATGGGTACAATCTATGGAGGTTCACACGCCTTCTGTTTGGGCTCTCAGCTAGTCCTGCCGTTTTCACTCGAGAAGTAAACAGAGTATTAGCTCCCTTAGCAGTTGAAGACTGGGTACGAAACTATCTTGATGATGTAATAGTATGGGCTCCTGACTTCCCCACCTTGTTGCAAAGACTCACCAGAGTATTTGAGAGATTTGAAGGGATGGGTATTAAACTAAATTTGTCTAAGTGTCAATTTGGCCATAAGCAGGTTAAATTCTTAGGACATGTAGTTTCAGAGAGAGGCATTGAGCCTGACCCAGAAAATGTCCAAGCTCTGACTGAGTGTAAACCCCCAACTAATGTTAAACAAATCCGCCAATTTTTGGGTATGTGTGGATTTTACCGTAAACATGTTCCCGAGTTTGCCAAAGTAGCTTGCCCCCTCACTGAGTTAACGAAACAGACTGTTGATTTTGTATGGTCCAATGAGTGTCAAGAAGCATTTGAGAAGTTAAAGCAAGCACTAACTTCATACCCAGTTCTTGTCAAGGCAGATATTTATAAACCGTTCGAACTGCATAGTGATGCCAGCAATTTCTGTGTAGGCGCTTCCCTTAATCAGGTACAAGAAGATGGCTCTTTGCGACCAGTGGGTTATTTTTCTAGAAAGTTAAAGCCGGCAGAAACTCGTTATTCCACCACCGATAAAGAAGCGTTAGGCATTGTATTAGCGTGCAGGTTCTTCCATCATTTTCTTTGGGGTACGCAGTTTACAATTAAGACAGATCACCAACCTCTAACCTCCGTCTTTAGAAAGAAAACCAAAAGTCAGCGAATGAACCGTTGGATCTTAGAAATGAGAGATTACGCTTATAACATTGAATACAAACCCGGTAGAGCTAATGTAGTAGCTGATGCATTAAGTCGACCAGTCAGAACCTTGAGGAAAGTCATGCAAGACCATGTTGCCGCTCAATTTCCCACACTAGAAGGTTTCACACAGGCAGAATTTGGTAAGGAACAACAAAAAGAACCAAGGTGGCAAGAGTTAAAACAGTATTTAGCAGGAGGTAAAGTTCCACAACATAAGTACCCAAAGGCCACCGTTGATAGTTTTGAAGTAATAAATGGAGTATTGTATCTAGTAAAAGAACAACTTGATAAAGCATTGAAGTATTGTCTAGTAATCCCTCAACATTTACGTAAAGCCGCATTAGAGTTGGCGCATGACAATGCTACCTCAGGTCATTTAGGACGGTGGAAGACCATCACCCGAGTAGCAAATTTGTTTTATTGGCCTAACTACCGTAAAGATTGTGTTGATTATGTAGCATCATGCGAGATGTGTCAAAGGTTTAAGGAGCTAAGGACTTACGCAACTGGCAAAATTAGTAGTAACCAGACCCCTAGAACGAGTTTCGGTAGATTTGACTGACATGCATTCGAGATCAGTGATTACCGATATGTGTTGCTGATATAGATCATTATTCAAGGTTTGTTAACTTCTATCCATTCATTATGAAGACCACGCGAAAGTTACCGTGAATTTGAGGGCTGATAATAATATTACGGTAGTCCTAAAGTAGTGATTCTGCGGATAATGGAGGAATTTACTGCGCTGGTTGAGGAGCTCTGTCGATTAACTAACATTAAGATGTATTTTACGCGCCTACCCCGAGGTAACAGTATCACGGAGAGGATGCCAGGCTTTTAGAACATTTTGTCAATCATGTGCGAAGATAACCGGCGTCGCTGGCCCACGATTCTTGGGTCGACTGTCGTTGAACACTTTCGTTCACTATGACTAGATTACAGCCGCCAGCGTTCTTCTCCGGCATACACAAAAGACAAGTGGGCATTGAGTTACCACTAATAGAAAACGAGAGTACTGAAAGTTGAAGCTCACAGAGTAATTAAAACTTTTCATGTATGAACATTGAAATTTGAGTTCTGTAAGGAAATTTTGAGTGTGCTCTTTATCTACCGATGTGAGGGTGTATTTTGTGACATGTAACACCATTTATTATTATTATATGATATGATGTATCTACCCCACTCAGTATTATTATATGATGATGTATCTAACCCCATTCAGTATTCTTATGACATGATGTACCTAACCCCATGTGCTATTATTTTTGGTGCTATTATGTTATATGTATCCCAATATATTTTTTATGAAGGTGTGTCACATTCTAGTGGTATGTTAACAGATTTCCATTTCTTTTGCCCAATTCTGACCACCGGTGAAATTATTTTCTATTTTATTGATATAATATGTGCAATGTTTATATGAGGATTTATACTTTATATTAATAATTTAATATGTATGTTACTACTTCGTGTTTTCTGAGCATTTGCATAATATAAATCTTGGGAAGGAGAGCTTTGTCATGATCGTGATGGCTAACCCAAAAACCTTAAGATTCATATTACGCTCAAACGTCCACAAAACTTTTCCAAGTCCCCAGTGGAAACGTCCCCCATTTTTCTCCTGTTCCGTCTTTGTCTTAAAGGGAACTTTGAATATAATCCACAGTTTGTAGCAAGAAGCTGTATGTTGGGACCTGTTGCCATCAACCCTTTGTAATCAATTTAATTTTTGCTTTTGATAGCTGAGTCAGAGCATTGTTAGTGAAGATAATAGTAGAGAATGAAACTGAGTTCATAGTCTCAGTTTCAACGTCAGAGGGTACAGTAAATTAATTCATCGAAATAAGTAGGTGGACTCCTGTGCTATTTTGAGTGAAGGTGCTGTGGGCATTTCTACGGTTAGTAAGTGCCCGTCCCTTCACCCATACAGGTAGGCCATTCCACTCTGTGTTGTAATTGCCCTTCTTTAAGTGATTTGACCCAATTAATAGTCGATTGTGCAAGTGTTACAGTAGCGTAGTTGATATGCTCTAGTGAAGTCATATTTACGTCTTTAACGTCCTGAAATGTGATGTCGTTGTCACTGTAGTAAGTGCCGTCCTTCACCCCATACGGGTCCTACTTAGCCTAGGCGTGTCTGTAGAGTGGATGTTGTATCCACTGTGTCTGGGGAGATGTCCGGGTCAGTAGGACCCGTTACCTTCGTGAGACCGGCCGTCAGACACTTCAGACGACCTATGGCCCCCATAGCTGGCTCGTCTGGCCCTAACAGCAGCCTGCGAGGTGACCCTGGATCACCAGCCACACACCACTACCAGCCCCATCATTGGTGGATGAGTGTCTAACTCAGTAGGGCTATTTGAGTATCCTCCTGACGACCCGAGTGTTGTAGTGGCAGTTGCCCTGGTCTTTATGGTGCTAAGTGACTATAAGAGTTAGGTGTTATTGAGTATGTCCACAGTAGGGTTGGGAGTGTTTTGAGTATGTCACCCAGTAGGGTTGGGAGTGTGGTATATCCACCCAGTAGGGTTGGGAGTGTTATTGAGTATGTCACCCAGTAGGGTTGGGAGTGTTATTAGTATGTCCACCCAGTAGGGTTGGGAGTGTTATTAGTATGTCCACCCAGTAGGGTTGGGAGTGTTATTGAGTTTGTCCACCCAGTAGGGTTGGGAGTGTTATTAGTATGTCCACAGTAGGGTTGGGAGTGTTATTGAGTTTGTCCACCCAGTAGGGTTGGGAGTGTTATTAGTATGTCACCCAGTAGGGTTGGGAGTGTTATTGATATGTCCACCCAGTAGGGTTGGGAATGATATGTCACCCAGTAGGGTTGGGGTGTTATTGAGTATGTCACCCAGTAGTGGTGTGAGTATGTTGAGCCTGAGGGCATAGTACCAAATTTCGTCTGTTGGTACATATATATTCTTTCTCCTACCTCCATATTAAGGTTTAAATAAATTTTGTATTTGTATATTATGTCTATTATTTACCTACAGTATTTACCGTTATTTCTTCCTATTACTTGATATTATCATTACAGTTACCCACGAGCCTCCTCTCGTCAGCTGTATGTGCTTGATCTTA
>NW_024719816.1:0-4298 GCF_018991925.1 Homarus americanus | reverse complement strand
CATTACACCTCCCACACTCCCAGGTACTCCTGTGACACTCCCTGGTACTTCTCTGACACTCCCAGGTACACCTCAGACACTCCCAGGTACACCTCAGACACTCCCAGGTACACCTGAGACACTCCCAGGTACACCTCTTTCACTCACTGGTTCTCCCCTGACACTCCCAGGTACACCTCAGACACTCCCCGGTACACCTCATACACTCCCAGGTACACCTCTGACACTCCCAGGTACACCTCAGACACTCCTACGTACACCTCTCACACTCCCAGGTACACCTCTCACACTCCCAGGTACTCCTGTGACACTCCCTGGTACTTCTCTGACACTCCCAGGTACACCTCAGACACTCCCAGATACACCTCAGACGCTCCCAGGTACACCTCAGACACTCCCAGGCACACCTCTGACACTCCCAGGTACACCTCTGACACTGCCAGGTACTCCACTGTCATTCCCTGGTACACCCCTGACACTCCCAGGTACACATCCGACACTCCCAGGTACACCTCTGACACTCCCAAGTTCTCCACTGATAATCCCTGGTACACCTCTGACACTGCCAGGTACTCCACTGTCATTCCCTGGTACACCTCTGACACTCCCAGGTACACGTACAACACTCCCAGATACACCTCTGACACTCCCAGGTACACCTCTGACACTCCCAGGTACACCTCTGACACTCCTAGGTACTCCTCTGTCATTCCCTGATACACCTCTAACACTCCCAGGTGAACCGCTGACACTCCTAGGTCCACCGCTGACACTGCCAGGTACACCTCAGACACTGCCAGGTACACCTCAGACACTGCCAGGCACACCTCTGACACTCCCAGGTACACCTCAGACACTCCCAGGTACACCGCTGACACTCCCAAGTACACCTCTGACACTCCCAGGTACACCTCCGACACTCCCAGGCACACCTCCGACACTCCCAGGTACACTTTTCACGCTCCCAGGTACCCCTCCGACACTCCCAGGTACAACTCCGAAACTCCCAGGTATACCTCCGATACTCCTAGGTACCCCTCTGACACTCCCAGGCACACTTCTGACACTCCTAGGTATTCCTCTGACACTCCCTAGTACACCTCTGACACTCCCCAGGTACACCTCCTGACACTCCCAGGTACCTCTGCAATCCCAGGTACATCTCTGACAATCCAGGTACTCCTGACACTCCCCAATACACCCTGACCTCCAGGTACCCTCCTGACACTCTCAATTTTTGTGCCCAGACACTCCCAGGTGCCTCCTCACCTCCAGTTACACCTCCGACACTCCCAGTGCACCTCTGAAACTCCCAGGTATGCCTCTGACACTCCCAGGTACTCTGGCCTCCAGGTACACTTTGACACTCCCAGGTACCTCAGGCCTCCCTAGGGAACACCATGAATGCTCCCCGGGTACACAACAAGACACTCCAGGTACACCTCCGACACTCCCAGGCACACCTCTGACACTCTGTGGTACCTCCTGACCTCCCAGGTCCCGTCCCGACACTCCCAGGTACACCTCTGACACTCCCAGGTACCTCTGACCTCCCAGGTACTCCTGACATTCCCTGGTACCTCTGACACTCCCAGGTGCGTCCAAACACTTCCAGATACAGCTCTGACACTCCCAGGTGCATCTCTGACCTCCCAGGTACACCTTTGACCTCCCAGGTGCTCCACTGACACTCCTGAGGTACACTTTTCACACTCCCAGGTACCCTCGGCCTCCCTAGGTGCTCCTCTGTCACTCCCTCCTTACTCACCTCCCAGGTACCCCATGACACTCCCTGGGTGCACCATGACACTGCCAGGTACACCTCAGACTGCAAACCCATCCTGAACACTGCCGAGACACCTCAGACACTCCCAGGTACACCCAAACCTCCAAGAATTTTCTCTGACACTCCCAGTGCACCTCTGACACTCCCAGGCAAACTTCTGACACTCCCAGGTACACCTCGAACACTCCCAGGTACCGCCTGACACTCCAGGTACCTCACAAGCACTTGGTGCCTCTGGCCTCCCAGGTACACCTCAGACACTCCCAGAGCACACCTCTGGCCTCCCAGGTACACTGCTGTCACTGCCAGGTACACCTCCTGACCTCCCGTGCACACCTCCGACACTCCCAGGTACACCTCTGACACTCCCAGGTACTCCACCTGACACCCCCTGGTACATCCCTGACATTCCCAGGTACATCCGGCCTCCCAGGTGCACACCTCCCCAGCCTCCCAAGTTCTCCCACTGGTATTCCTGGTACACCTCCCTGACACTCAAGGTGCGTCCAGCCTCCCAGATACACCTCTGACACTGCCAGGTACACCCCTCAGACTGCTGCCAGGTACCTCAGACACTCCCAGGTACACCTGAACCTCCAAGGTGCACCACTGACACTCCCAGGCACACCTCTGACACTCCCAGGTGCGCCTCAAACACTGCCAGGTACCTCCTGAACTTGCCACCAGGTACACCTCAGACACTCCCAGGTACCTCAGACACTCCAAGGTGCACCACCCCAGACTGACACACCTAGGCACACCTCCGACACTCCAGGTGCACTTAAGCACTCCCAGGTACACCGATGAACTCCCAGGTACACCTCTGACATAAGTACAACTCCGACACTCCCAGGCCCTCCGACACTCCCAGGTACAGCTCCGACGCTCCCAGGTACACTTCTTACACTCCCAGGTACACCTTCGACACTCCCAGGTACACCTCAGACACTCCCAGGTACACCCTGACACTCCCAGGTACACCTCTGACACACCCAATGCCTCTGACACTCCCGTACACCTCCAACACTCCCAGGTACACCTCCGACACTCCCAGGTACACTTCTTACACTCCCAGGTACACCTCTCACCTCCCAGGTACACCTCTCCACACCAGGTCTCCTCGTGACACTCCCAGGTACACCTCTGACCTCCCATGTGCACCGCTGACACTGCAGGTACACCTCCTGACACTCCATGTACTCCGAGCACTCCCAGGTTACACCCCAGACACTCCCACGTACACCCAGACACTCCCAGGTACACTTCTCACACTCGCAAGTACACCTCCAGCTCCCAGAACACCTCTGACTCTCCCAGGTACACCTCTGACCTCCTAAGTACAACTCTGACACTCCCAGGTACACCTCCGACACTCCCAGGTACAGATCCGACGCTCCCAGGTACACTTCTTACACTCCCAGGTACACCTTCAGACCTCCCAGGTACCCTCAGACACTCCCAGGTACACCCTTGACCTCCCAGGTACACCTCTGATACACCCAAGTACACCTCTGACACTCCCACGTACACCTCCAACACTCCCAGGTACACCTCCCGACACTCCAGGTACACTTCTTACACTCCCAGGCCACCTCTCACACTCCAGGTACACCTCTCACACTCCAGGTACTCTGTGACCCCAGGTACACCTCTGACACTCCATGTACACCCCCTGACACTGCCAGGTACACCTCTGACACTCCATGTACACCTCCGACACTCCCAGGTTACACCCCAGACACTCCCCACGTACACCCAGACACTCCCAGGTACACTTCTCACACTCTCAAGTACACCTCCGACACTCCCAGGTACACCTCTGACTCTCCCAGGTACACCTCTGACACTCCCAGGTACCTCTTACACTCCCAGGTACACCTCTGAAACTCACAGGTACACCTCTGACACTCCAGGTACTCCTGACATTCCCTGTTACACCTCTGACACTCCCAGGAACACGTCCCAAGACTCCCAGATGCACCTCTGACACTCCCAGGTACACCTCTGACACTCCCAGGTACACCTCTGACACTCCCAGGTACACCTCCGATACTCCAGGTACACCTCTGACCTCCCAGGTACAACTCTGACACTCATAGGTGCTCCTCTGTCACTCCTGAAACACCTCTAGCACTCCCAGGTACCCTGACACTCCCATGTACACCATGACACTGCCAGGTACACCTCCAGACACTGCCAGGTAAACCTCAGACACTGCCAGGTACACCTCAGACACTCCCAGGTACACCTCAGACACTCCAGGTGCACCTCTGCACTCCCAAGTGCACCTCAGACACTCCCAGGCACACCTCTGACACTCCCAGGTACACCTCCGATGCTCCCAGGTACACCTCAGACACTCTGGTACACCTCTCACCTCCCCAACGTACACCTCCCACACTCCCAGGTACTCCTCGTGACACTCCCTGGTACTTCTCTGACACTCCCAGGTACCTCAGACACTCCCAGGTACACCTCAGACACTCCCAGGTACACCTGAGACACTCCCAGC
>NW_024719815.1:0-16695 GCF_018991925.1 Homarus americanus | reverse complement strand
TGAACTGGCCAAGCATGCTGTGTCTGAGGGCACCAAGGCTGTCACCAAGTACACCTCTTCCAAGTAAGAGGTTACTTGTGCACAACAAACACGCCATCCCACTACTACAACTTAATCGGCTCCATCGGAGCCACAGTTACATGTTAAAGAGACAGTTACCGACAGTGATATATTGAGAGGGAAATAAAAAAAATAAAATTATAATAATCTGCATTCTCTATTGGCGTAGAAACAGGACTAAATCGAAACATAATAAATAAATAAATAAATTCTGCGTGGAGTACTTTTACACCCACTGCAAAGTGACATACATGGAGTGTGTTTGGGCTTCATTTCTTGTTTGCAGCATGCCTATTTCATGTAAAAAAAAATTTTATTTTATTTTATTGTATGTTCTTTTATTTTATTTATTTCTTTACTTACTTATTCTTTATATATTTATTTGTTACTAGCTCTTGTTTGTTGCACCCACCCACCTCCCGAATTGATGACCTACTATACATTCGTGCCTGCACGAATGTTACCAACTTACCGTTAGGCGATTTGGGTAACCGAAATTAACGCTCTCCTACCACCAACCATTTCGATTGTCATGAAAATTATCTTCAGAACAGTTCTTTGGCCCTGAGAAGGGCCGAGTTATAGATGTCTGGTAGGTTTTGTTGTGCTTTTTCTTTTTCCCCAAGGAAGAGGACTTAAGCACGCTCTCCGCGGATGCGCCGGGCCAGTTGGATGTCCTTGGGCATGATGGTAACGCGCTTGGCGTGAATGGCACACAGGTTGGTGTCCTCGAAAAGACCCACCAGGTAAGCCTCAGAGGCTTCCTGCAGAGCCATGACGGCAGACGACTGGAAGCGCAGGTCAGTCTTGAAATCCTGGGCGATCTCACGCACCAGGCGCTGGAAGGGCAGCTTCCTGATGAGTAGCTCTGTGCTCTTCTGGTAACGACGGATCTCACGAAGGGCGACGGTTCCGGGCCTGTAACGATGGGGCTTCTTGACACCACCGGTGGCTGGGGCGGACTTGCGAGCTGCCTTGGTGGCAAGCTGCTTCCGTGGAGCCTTGCCTCCAGTGGACTTGCGGGCAGTCTGTTTAGTACGGGCCATCTCGACGACGAAATAGTCAATACGGGCGGCCCGTTGTTGTTGTTGTTGTATAGATTGTCGGACCGTAGTCCGACACGGGCCTTTGCCTATAGGCGGCCCGTTTGGTGGTTCCGGCTGGTGCTCCAGGAGCAGCCAGACCGGATTGGGATTGGAGGTGGTCCCACCTGCAGATTGGAGGGATACTGCAGGTTGCAAGTGTGAGCGGACCCCTGATCAGTGGACGCTTACCACCAGCCCCCACTCTTGGACGTGGTCAGCTTCGGAGTGGCGCGCCCCCCGAACTGGGGTCCGCACTTGCTGGGAGAGGATGCTTTCTAAGCTATCTGGGTGGTGGGTATCGTGTGATGACCCGGAGTAGGTGGTGAATGTGGTCTGTATGGGCCTTTCGGGTTAGAGTGGCCGCTGGTGTTGTGTGTGTTTCTTGGGAGATTTGAGTTCTGTCTCGGAGGCTTTGTGTGACCTCGCAATCGAGGAGATAGTGTTCAAGTGGGTTGGCTGCTGGCTCCTGACAGTAGGTGCATTCCATGACGTCGTTTCCGATCATCTGCCAGGAGCACTTGTACCCTAGTCGTAGTCGGTGAAGGCTGACTTGGGTTTGTCTTGGAGTTTTCTTGTCTGCGAAAGGTGGTTCCCCTTTTGTGGCCGCCAGGTACCATTTGGCTGATTGGGAACCAGCGTTGAGTGCATGAAGGAAGCTCTTTTTGATGTGGAGCTTGGTAGTCTTTCTGAGGTGATTTTTGATCTGTTGCACACTTGCTGGAACTTGGATGTGTACGCTACTGGAACGTGTAGCCGCCTTGGCTGCTTCGTCTGCCACGTCGTTTCCTCCGATCCCTACATGACTGGGAATCCAGTGTAAGACGACTGGTCGGCTTTGGCTTTGGAATTCCTGTAGCTGCGCGAGGATCGAGGTGATGATGTGGACGTTGTCTCTTGGTTGACTGTGTTGCAGCGCTTGCATGGCCGATTTCGAGTCCGTGTGAATTATGACGGACTTGTTGTGTTGTGTTGCAGCGTGTTGTAGGGCCTTTGAGATTGCTACCAGTTCTGTTTGTAGGGTGGAGCAGTCGTTGGAAAGTTTCCATTTGAGGGTCTGACCTTGGGTGTAGAAGGCCGCTCCGGATCTGTGATGTTTTGGGTCCACCGAGCCGTCTGTGAAGTATGATGCTGCATCAGCCGGTGTCTCGGTGGCTATGGCTTGGAGAGATATTTTTTTGAGGTCCTCCTTCTGGAGGTTGGCTTTACTGTCGCCGAGGTCGGTGAATTTGAGTGTGGCTGGTGGAGGGCTCCATGGTGGAGGAACAGTGTATCCATTGTCTCGTGTGTCTTGGTTGTTCTTGACGAGTGTTTCTGCTTGCAGGTGTCGGATGACCTCGCTTGCCTCGTGCGACCAGGTGGCCCCTCGCACTCTGTGGTCGAGGTGGAGAGAGGCACTGATTCGAATCTTGGCAGCTGTGGGCTTTTCTGCTCTGCAGATTTTGGCGAGGAGACCGGCTGTCACCTGCTTGACTCGTACTGCCAGTGGTGGTAGCTCGGTTTCCATTTGCAGATTGCAAATTCTGGTCCACATGGGTGCTCCGAGCATGGTCCTGAGAGCATTGTTTTGAATGACTTCTAGCTTAGCTATTTGGTCTTCTCTCAGTCCAATGAGTGCTGGAGCACTGTAATCTACCAGCGATCTGATGGCGGCTGTGTAGTAGGCTTTGAGCACATGAAGGTTTGCTCCTGCGGATTTGCTGGTGAGCGACCTCATTATATTGTGTCTGCTCTTCGTCCTGTGCCTGAGATACTGGAGTTGCGGCTTGAAGGTGAGTTTCTGGTCAAACCAGATTCCAAGACACTGGTGGGCGTTGGTCCAGACTACCGGCGTGTTTTGTATGGAGAGCGTCTTGTCTGGTGTGTCTGTGCAGATGGCCATCGCTTTCGACTTGGCTGGATTTATCTTGAGTCCAAGTCTGTTGCACTCCTCTTCTATAAGTTGGAGTGCGTGTTGCGTGTTGGCTAGTCTGTTCGATCCTCTTACTATGAGCTGTAAGTCGTCTGCATAGCATAGGAGCTTGGCTGTTTGTCTGAAGGGAAGTTTGACTAGATTTTCCATCAGGACGTTGAACAGCATTGGACTGAGGATGCCTCCTTGTGGGGTTCCGTTTTCATGGACCCTGTAGCTTGAGGTTGCTCCCTGAAAGCGTACTCGTGCTTCTCTCTGTGTGAGGTAGTTCTGGATCCACCCCAGCAACCTTCCTTTGACGCCTTTTTTAGCGAGCGTAGTTGTAATGGCTAAAGGATTTGCTAGTTCGAAGGCTTTCTCCAGGTCGAGGAAGACCACCAGAGCTGGTTTGTTGTCCACTGTGCTGAGTATCTCGGCGATGTTGTTGCCTGTGCCGGTGTTCTCGGTGTAAGCAAAGATGTGAGGGTGTGGGCTGCCTAATTTCCACTTGAGTCGGTTGAGAGCCATTCTTTCTCCGGTCTTCGCTATGCAGCTGAGAAGGGAGATGGGCCTCGGCTTGTCTGGTTCTCTGGGCTTCGGAATGGGCTGTATATCTGCCTTCTTCCATTCCGGTGGGAGTCTTTGTGCTGTCCACGCAGCATTGATGGCTTGCAGCAGAGCCTCGTGTCCGGCTGTACCGGCATGAGAGAGCATGGAGTAGGTTATTCTGTCGGCCCCTGGAGCTGTATCCTTGCTTCGTTTTAGCGACTTCTGGAGTTCTTGCTGGTTGAATGGTCTGTCAGTGTCATCTTCACTGTTGCAGGCCTCTTGGATCGTCTGGAGTCTGACCTGTCGCAGACGCCGTTGTGTCTCCTCCGCCTGTCTCGGGAGGTTCTTCGTTGCTGCTCGGTCAGAGAACAGTTTTGCAAGTCTCTCGGCTTCTTCTTCTGGGTTGGGATGAGTTGGTGGTGGTGGTGTTGCCTTCCCAGATGCCCTTCGGATCTGGGCCCACATCTTGCCCAGGGAGGTGTGCTCGTTCAGTTCGGAGCACCACTTGAGCCAGCTTACGTTTTTAATTTCTTCCTTCTCTTCCCTGGTATCCTTGACTATGACTTGCAGGAGATGTCTGTTTGTTGCCGTGGGATGTCTCCTGTAGTTTCTTCGGGCCATGTTCACTCTGTGGTTGAGTTCTTTCACCCTGGGACAGTAGTACCAGTAATCATTGTACTGTCTTGATGTGGGTTTTGTTTTTGGGATAGCCTCTTCTGCCGCTAGGTGAAACGCCTCGACCAATTGGTGGTGGAGGGTTGTCTCATCCGCGGGTGCTGCGCCGGCCGGCTGTGATTTTTCGCGCCACTTAGCCAGGTGTTTCTTGAAGAGTCCCCAGTCTGCCTTTTGAGTGTTGTATCTCCATCTCGGGGGGGGTGGCGTGGGGGGTTTGTTCACCTTCAGCGTTGTTAGGGTGGCGAAGTGGTCACTGGTCAGCGTGGGGTGTATCTGCCAGGAGGCCGAAGGCTGTAGTGCACTGGAGACGAAGGTTAGATCTAGCCTTCCTCCCCTAGTGTGGGTGGGCTCTCCGGTGTTCAGGAGGCAGATCTCGGGTGTATCTTGAAAGGTGGTGTATAGGTGTAGGCCGTCTTCATTTGTGGGGCTTGCCGAGTTTAGGAAGGGATGATGTGCGTTGAAATCCCCTCCTATGAGTGTGGCGTGGTCGGCGGCCGAAGCAAATAATTGAGTAACCTCCAGTGAGCCCCTTGGGTTCTTGTAGATGTTGTGAACAGTTAATTCCTGTTCTTGGAGGGTTACTTTGACGGCCTGTGTCTCGATGTTTTCCCCACATGGAAATTGCTGCGTGACATCGGCGGAGGGTATGCTTGACTTGACCAAGATCATACATCCTCTTGTTGACGCCTGCGTGAAATGCCTCCTGTATGTCTTGTAACCGCTGAATTTGAAACAGTGGTGTTCTTGTAGAAGTGTTTCTTGTAGGAGTATGATGTCAAGCTTGTCCTTGGCTGCTGCTGCTTGTAGGAGGTGTTTCTTGTTTTTGATGCCCTGAGCATTCCATGTTAGGATGTTCAGGGTGCTGACGTTTTCCACCACTGTTTCATCGGGGACTTCTGGTGGTCCTCGATGGAGATGTCCAAGTTCGATTCCAACTGAATCAGGTCCATGTCTTCGTGTTCTGTGGTTTTTGCCTTCTGGGCCGTGGTTCGGTTCAGGGGAGTTGAAACGTCCAGTTTCTTTCTGGGAGCTGTCGGTATCTTGGGAGCTGTCGGTGTCTTGGGTTCTCTGGTGGCCTTCTTCGGTGTAGAGTGTACCTCGGCTGTTACTCGTGTGCGGACCGGCGTGGCTTCCTCCACTGAGGTGGCTGGAGCTGTGGCGACTTGCCCGAGGACGCTCCCCATGAGTATTTGGAGCTGTGTGGGTGGGATCTTGTGGCCCAGTAGTCCGGCTAGGCCCTCCGCGAAGGTCGTCAGTACATTGGCTAGGTCTGATATGTGTATCATTCCTTCTGGTGCCTTGGTGTGTGCTTCTTTTGTCTTTCTCGTGGTTGTCGTTCTCTGCTGCTTGGGTGGCTGAGGTGTGGCTGTAGTGAGGCCAGGAAACTGGGCTGCACTTTGGGTGTTGACTGGCTGAGGAGGTTGTCTTTGTTGTTTGGGCCTTTGGGTTCCCCACACGAAGGTACTTGGTGGGGCTGGTGTGTGGGCGGTGGGGGCCGGTCTTGCTGCTGGTCGGTTTGCCTGGACCCTCTTTGTTCTCTCGGAGCATCCAGGATTCCAGGCGTGGTGTTTGCCCCCGCAGTTGGCACACTTGGGGGCAATTTTTTCCCCATTTTTCAGTTTGGTGAGGCAGGACTGTGTGCCGTGCTTCTGTGCGCAGACTGCGCAGATTTCCCTGTACGTGCACCTTGTCTGATGGTGCCCGTATTTCTGGCATCTGAAGCATCGCAGGGGCTCTGGGACGAAGGGCCTCACTTCGTAGATCCCCCAGGTTTTGAGGTCTATGGTGCTGGGGGTGAGCCGTAGTGCGTTATGAGGACTTGTTTCGTGGTGGCCGTCTTGTCGGACAGGGGAGAGCATCTCTCGGCTTTTAGGATCTTCGGGTGGTTCTCCAGGGGTTCGAGAGGTAGTTCCTTTGGGTACCGGAGGACTACCGACTTCATCAGTTTCTGGGCGGGGTCTAGCTTGGTTGAAGTAATGGTGGTGGTGTTTTGTAGGTAAGTGTCGAGGGTGGTGGCGGAGTTCTTGTCTTTGGGGTGAACGATCATCTCCCCCTTTAGGTTGGGCCGCACTGAGAACTTGGCCAGTGGGTTTTGCTTTTCCATCTCTGTGACGGCGGCATATGTTGTTTTTGTGTCCGTTTTCGTGATCCGGAATTTTGGCAGTGTCGTTGGAGGTGAGCTGGTGGTGGTGATGGGTGCCTTGGGGGCTGCTTGACGGCAATCGTTTCCCGAAAGGGCACGTCGGCGTTTCTTATTTTCTACCTTCGTCCAATTGTCCTCAGTAGCGGTAGCAGTGGTGGTGGTGGTGGAGGTGGTGGTGGTGGTGGAGTTGTTGGAGGTGGTGGCAGAGTTCCTGCTTTTCAGGGCTTCGTTGAAGGCGCGTAACTGGTCTGCTTTCTCTGTGCGAAGCCTGTCGTGGTTCGGGTCGTCAGGTTGGCGGTTCAGGCGGGGATCGCGGTTAGGAGGGCGTACGCGCTCCATAACCGGGTTGTTGTTGTTGTTGTTGTTGTTGTTGTTGTTGTTTTAGATCCTACCTATTCCGGTTGAGTAAACAGCAAAGGAATTACAGCACTCCCCACTAGCTGGTGGTCGTAGAGTGGTTCCTGAGCTTCTCTCACGGAGCCCCGATTGGGGAAGCCTACTTCCTAGTGTATGTGACTGCTCACTTATAGACGTGAGCTAAGTGTGCCTATTTGGGAAGGATAAGGATGGCTACCCTCTTTCCAGGTGGACCCGCACGATCACGGTTTTCCTGGAAAGACTCGGCTGGGGAGGGTTTTGCTCCGACCCCCTTTCGTGTTCACAATCTCCTGGGAGGGAGGTGAACAGTTACAGGGGGGACCGCAGGACGAATACACTTTGAGGGTGCAGGTCCCTAGGCCAGAGCGAAAAAGGAAAAATGGTAGTAGAAGGAAAAGAGCTCAAACCACGCCGGGAATATCGCGCTATAACTGCTCTCCAGCTGGAGTGTGGGTCACTCACACCACCAGTGGGGAGGGCAAGCTAATGCTCGATAAACCGAGAACGCTCGTGAGTTGTTGTGGACGATGACAGTCGTGGGTGGTCCGGTCCGGGAAGATGGCCAACAATGGTACAAGGGAGAGGGCGGTCTTCAGAGTTCCGGGTCCAGCAGGAGGTCTTGTTGAGAGGTCTTCTTCGTTCAGGAGCGATGTGATGAGTGGCGGCCCGGCAGGCGGGCGGGCTTATATACAGACATTCTCCACCTCAGTGGCCACCTCATTGGCCACGAGTGCCGCATGCGTCATCCGCAAGCTACGCCCCACCTCCAAGAGGGAGGGACGGCCTTGGATGAACGATACTACCGCTGCGTCCACAGCACGCCACCCACTCCCACCAAACCGTGGGCGAAGCCATCACACTCTCTCTCCCTCACCATGAACGGATACGAGTTTGTTAACGTGGCGCGGATACGTCCGGACACGCCGACCTGCCCCAAGAAACTAAACCTCCTAGTTCTCCAGAAGTTTTTCGAAGCTAATGGGATCGTGGGGGTCACCAAGGTAGAACGCCTAAAGCTCCATGGTGACATCAAGATCACCTTCGCCGAGATGGGCATGCCCGCTCAACTCGCGGAGATCCCAGACATCAACGGCATTCCTTTTAAAATGTTTGCCTTCATGTGGGACAACTTGAAGCTGGGTGTAATCTCCCACGCCGAAATTGCCCACATGGACAAAGCAGAGCTGAGTGAGCTCCTCAAGGAGCAGCAGCTCCAAGTTGTGAAGAAGCTGTCCGACACCACTGCCCTCATCGGACACCACTCCACCCTACCCAAGGAAGCTCAACTGGCGTGGGTAACTATGCCAGTCAAGCCCTACTGCAGACCGAAACGGTGTTACAAATGCCAGCACTATGGACACACTGTAAACAAGTGTGAGGCGCAGGAAGACACCTGCTCCATGTGTGGCAGCCCTGGACACCGCTACACGGCCTGCCCCAACACAGAGAAAAAATGCGTTGCCTGTGGTGGCCCACACTCCTCCGCCGACCGGACCTGCCCCAGATGGAAGGAGGAATGCAGGGTAGCCAAGGCTCGTCTTGAGAAAAAACTGAGCTACAAAGAGGCCCTCCTTGCTGTACGCTCCCAAGAAAAGAAAAAACCAGCAGTAAAGAAAAACCAAGAAAAGAAAACTCAACAGAAGCAGCCCACCACACAGAACCAAGAACACCACGTGGCCCGTGGTGCTGAAGCCCACGCGGCCAGTGGTGCTGAAGCCCACGTGGTCAACCTCTCCCTCTCTGAATTCTTCCACACCTATGAGGACTTAAAATACGAGGAGGAAGACGAACAAGAAGACCCAAACACAAACGAATGGACAATTCAAGAGAGCAAGAAGAGAAGGAGAGAGAGAAGAAAATCGACATCAAGCTAAGAAGACCAAGACATCCCCTCCACACAAGAAACCAAAACACAATCAAGCCGACCAAGCACTGAACATCCATTGCCCAACCCAACACGCACCTGACGCCTGACCTGACGCTTGACCTGACGCTTGACCTGACGCTAGCCTGGCCTTGTCTTGTCGCCTCCCTGCCGCGTCCAGCCGGGTTGTTGCTGCTGCCCCCATCTTATAATCCCTCACGCAAGCGGTGTTTAGCCACTGCATCTGTTCTCTCCTCCTAAAATTCACTTCAATCCTCCCTTTATTCTTCTCCTGAACCTCCTTCCCCCCTGTCACTAGCATTTTTCGATTCGATTCGGCGAAGCCACACCAGGACCACCTGTAGTAGCAACCACAACAACATGACTGGACGAGGCAAAGGAGGCAAGGGACTTGGAAAGGGTGGCGCCAAGCGTCATCGTAAGGTGCTTCGTGACAACATCCAGGGTATCACCAAGCCCGCCATTCGTCGTCTAGCTCGGCGTGGAGGTGTTAAACGTATATCCGGCCTCATCTACGAGGAGACCCGCGGCGTCCTCAAGGTGTTTCTGGAGAACGTCATCCGTGACGCCGTCACCTACACCGAGCACGCAAAAAGGAAGACCGTCACCGCCATGGATGTGGTGTATGCCCTGAAACGGCAGGGCCGCACCCTTTATGGTTTTGGTGGTTAATCAACCTGATGGACGGGCGCACACCACCACCACCACCACGACAAACAAATATACGGACCTAATTTTAGGTCCACATTTAAATCGCTAAAGAGTTGGTTAGACACTGAGTAAATCGTTGAAAATATATCCAATAACATGATCCTCTCTAATTCTGGACTTGTGGTATGAGTATAGGTTGTGTGTGAACGTGTTGGAACCACTTCCTAATAATTGTCAGTCAGTCAGTCAACATTCACCTAACCTCCAGGTACCTCACCTAACTTCCTGTAGCGTCACCGAACCTCACGAAATGTAACCCAATGTAGTTTATAATCTATCCTAACATGACATAACATAACCACGCACTATATTACTTCGGTAAGAGTAATGAGTTTTAATACACAAAGTTGCAGTTATCATTCATCATACATACATACATACATACATACATACATACATACATACATAACATGCTAGTGGCAGGGGGGGATTGAAGTGAATTTTAGGAGGATAGAATAGGTGCAGTGGCTAAACAGCGCTTGCGTGAGGGACTTTAAGCAGCAACTCGCCTGGATGCGGCAGGATAGAGTCAGGTCAAGCGTCCGGTGCATGTTGGGTTCCGCCATGGTTTCTCAGTGTTTGGTCGGCTTGATTGTGTGTGTGTTGTTTTCTTTTTTGGAGGAAATGTCTTGGTATTCTTCTTCTTAGCTTGAAGTTGATTTTCTTCTAACTCTTCTCCTCTTGTTGTTCGTCTTCCCCGTGTCTGCTATCATTCTGTAAAGACTCTATATATGTATGTAGGTATGAGTGAGTAACAGTTGCCGGTTACAGTGATACTTCATATTCGCTGGTGTTGTACTGTATGGCTTCGGTATTGCTTAATATACAAACGGCACCGTTAGGGGATTGAGGTATTTAAAAACCAGCCTGCATTACTTATATATAGAAATAAATAATGTGGCTTGGACAATAATGACGACTACTCTCTCCTACCTTCCCCAAACAAGGGCTTTTCGAAAGTATACATTGGACACAAATGACTTAGTACATCATAAATTGGTGGTTTAACAAAAGCCCTCATTAGAGAAAGGTGAAGGAGCACACAGTGAACATACAGATTAATGTTTGCACGCGTAGATCATGTAAGGTGAGATGTTGAACACCAGACACGTAGTGTAGTAACTCCCTCACAGATGGCGTTATGAGGGGCCTGATGATGTAGCAGTTACCTCACAGATGGTGTTATGAGGAAATTCACATGATGATGCTGTAGCAAAACATTCACTACGTGTTGTCGTAGCATCTTGGGGACACCACGTGGTCGACATGACTCACTCATTCAAGTGGGTGAGGTGTGGTCCCAGGCCTCTCTATCGTGGAGTCTCAGGGGAAGTATAACTGGGTACCTGGGACCTCACTGTGTGAAGGTGGTTAGCTAGCTTGGGTAAGACTCAACTGCCGAGTTGTTTTTCACTGAGTTAAGCACTGTTCACCACTATTCATCACTGGTTCCATTCCTTTGCCAAATGAGATAGTACCTTATGGCAAGAACTTGTTGATAGTCCGCTGGGGAGGAGGGTTCAGGGGAGTGAGTTGGTATGGGCCAACATATAAATAATAATAATAATAATAATAATTAACGGTTTATTGAAAGAGCTTGGCAGCCAGAAGACTGAAAATATACAGTTACATATTTGGGGAATGGGTTACGAATTACAAATAATATACAAGTAACATGAGTGACACAAATAAGACATATAATAACTAGCTGGGGAAAAGCTCAAACTACAGTTCATTTCAACATAGTGACAGTGCAAGGAGTAGTGTTTACTGGGAGTGAGTACACTGATTTATTACAAGTTATCGATAATTTTTACAATGGTTGGGACTGGGCTGTTCTTATAGCGATCAGTTCGTGCACGTATGGGCTGGGCTGGATGCGGTTGTGGTGTCGAAGAGCAATTCTCGGACTAGGGATCTCAGGTGGTAGTAGGAGCCGGTGTCGGGGATGGTGTAGAAGCTTCTTACCAAATTTGCAGATGAGGTCGTGGTGATGGTCAGTGAGAGTCTAAAGGGTCAGTGTGTTGAGCGCTTCTTGATATGTGGAGTAGGAAGGGTAGAGAATAATCTTGCATGGCCTCTTTTGCACTTTTTCGAGGTGTTTACGTTGTGTGGCATTTAGGGAGGAAGACCAGGTGGAGGAGGCATAGGTGAGCTTGGGAAGTATGAATGTTGTGTAAACACTGAGGAGCTCGTGTGCAGGACCACCGAGGGACTTGAGTCGGCGTAGGAGGTGGAGACGGAAACTGGAGGATTTGATAACTTCACTGACGTGTGGTTTCTAATTTAGTTTGTTGTCTATATGTATGTGTGTGTGTGTGTGTGTGTGTGTGTGTGTGTGTGTGTGTGTGTGTGTATACTACTGTACTTTTTAGATCCTCCTACGCAACCTAACCTATTATAGTTAAGTATAGTAGGCTATACACTATTTTGTTAGTATGTGTTATAAAATGAAATTGCATGTTATTATTATTAATATTATTATTATTAATATTATTATTATTATTATTATTATTATTAGTAGTAGTAGTAGTATTATTATTATTATTATTGTTATTATTATTACATGCTAATATAATACTAAGTTGCACGCCAGATTTCCTCAGAGATGGGAGGAGCACATTGGCGGCGGTGTTGTTTATACTCCGCCCGATTACTGATTCCTATTCACCGAGCCAGAGCTGGCGGGCGGCGTGTTATGTGCCACGTTTTGTTTCCCATTGGGCGTACCGCTCAGCTGGGGAGTAGGAGATTTCATAAAAAGAAAGTTTGAGTGGAGAGCACACCTTTTCCTTCACATACAGTTATCTTAGACCATCTACTAGTATAATAGTTTGCACAAAAATACTCTACACTCTTTCTAGGTTATTGTTATGTTGTTTTTTTTTTTTTTTGACTTCTCATCAGATTGTGCATTCAACTAATATACACTATTAGTGTGTTTATTATTATGTTTTATAGTATTATTTCGTATAATATTGGGTAACACAATTATAGTCACTAGTATAGTATATTATTGGGGGTTTATAGCAGTTTGTGGTCTAATAGTATCATGCTTTATGAGTGGTGTTCTATGTAGTGATGATTAGGCAATAAAATATGCTTTGGGTGTTTATAGCAGTTTTTGTGGTCTACTAGTATCATGCTTTATGGGTGGTGTTCTATGTAGTGATGATTAGGCCATAAAATATGCTTTTGGTTTATTGCTAACAAAATATACTTTGCTCTACCGCTGTCGTGCAAAACATGGTGAAACTTACATACACCGTTAATAAAGTATTCATGGAAGAAGAAGAAGAAGAAGAAGAAGAAGAAGAAGAAGTACGAGGTAGAATTGTGGAGGGAATGAACAGTGAGACAATGTAAAGCCTCCGGGATGGCGGCAGCGTTTCTGTTATTAATATATAATAAGACAATAGGAAAATATGTTGTTGTCTCTACCTGTATTATTACCTTTGCGATAGCATGGTTCAATTTGGGGAGGACAGAGGAAGGAGCAGGAGGTTAGGAAGGGAGAGATAGTGTCTGTGATCCTCGGGTCACCACTCCTCGGATTGTTTCAGTTCAAGTTTAGAAGCTCCAACAACTTTCCCTGAATACGAATTCGCAACCTTTCGATTTACAACAGGTACCTACTTACTGCTACAGTAGGTAGGTGAACAGGGACCAAGGGGGCTAGGAATAGTGTCCAAACAACTTGCTCCTGCCTGCCTGTGTGATGTAGTCGTGGCCAGAATTAGGTTAGGATACAGACACATCTGGCAAGTTAGTAACGCTGTACCCATACCGGAACACTCAGCATGTAAACTTTGTGATACACCTTTAAAGCACTATATTATTGAATGTGACACTGTCAAAGACTTCAGGCCACCTCACTTATTGTATCTTGAACTATGTCATTACTTCATTGAGGACATTACATTCTTGCTCTTTATCCCAAATTGGCTAGCCCACACTGGTAAATGTGTACTGTACTGTCAATGAATCTGATGTATTTCTTTGTGTATGAACCTGACTGAAAATAAGGTCGCCTCCCTTGCTGCTGCTGCTAAAGCTGCTTCTGCGCCCTTCTAAGTCCCCCACCCCAGGCCCCCGCAGTACCCCTTCACATCTACACCATTCAAAAACATTTTCACTCTATTTCCACAATACTATGCTAATTACACGTAAAATAGAGTGTTATCCTGCAAAACGTTGATGTCGTATATTTCTCTCTTTAAGTGATATCCTGTGGCTCCGAAAGGAGCCTGTTTGGTTATGTTGTCTTGTGTGAACGAACCTTGGGTTCTTATTTCTTCTCTGTCTTCTTGGGGAGGAGCACAGCTTGGATGTTAGGAAGGACACCCCCTTGGGCAATGGTGACTCCAGATAGGAGCTTGTTCAGCTCCTCGTCATTGCGAATGGCAAGCTGAAGATGACGCGGGATAATGCGGGTCTTCTTGTTGTCGCGGGCGGCGTTACCGGCCAGCTCGAGCACTTCTGCTGCCAGGTACTCCATGACGGCTGCAAGGTACACAGGTGCACCTGCACCAACACGCTCAGCATAGTTGCCTTTACGCAAGAGACGGTGGATCCTACCCACGGGGAACTGGAGTCCGGCCCTGCTAGAACGGGACTTTGACTTGCCCTTCACCTTGCCTCCCTTGCCGCGTCCTGACATGTTGCTGCTGCTGCTTTTCGTGTTAGGAGTTAAATTTCCGCCCGCCACCTTGGTCTTTTATACCAAGCTCAGGATCAGGCCAGGTGGCCGTCTCGCGGACCCAACCAATGTAAGAGAGCCGTAGCTGCAGCCAGTCTGATCCTGAGCGGCCCGCTCGGTATATAAGGAAAAGTTAGTCGGGCCAGTTTTCAATTCTCTCGCTCCGCGCCACGAGTAACTGTGCCGCCATGCCTCCAAAAACTTCCGGAAAGGCTGCCAAGAAGGCTGGAAAGGCCCAGAAGGCCATTGCCAAGGGTGACAAGAAGAAGAAGCGCAGGAGGAAGGAAAGCTACAGCATCTACATCTACAAGGTACTGAAGCAAGTGCACCCCGACACAGGAGTCTCCTCCAAAGCTATGTCCATCATGAACTCTTTCGTGAACGACATCTTCGAGCGCATCGCTGCCGAGGCTTCCCGCCTGGCGCACTACAACAAACGCTCCACCATTACAAGTCGGGAAATCCAGACAGCTGTCCGACTCTTGCTGCCCGGTGAACTGGCCAAGCATGCCGTGTCTGAGGGCACCAAGGCTGTCACTAAGTACACCTCTTCCAAGTAAGAGGTTACTTGTGCACAACAAACACGCCATCCCACTACTACAACTTAATCGGCTCCATCGGAGCCACAGTTACATGTTAAAGAGACAGTTACCGACAGTGATGTATTGAGAGGGAAATAAAAAAAAAATTATAATAAGCTGCATTCTCTATTGGCGTAGAAACAGGACTAAATCGAAACATAATAAATAAATAAATAAATAAATTCTGCGTGGAGTAGTTTCACACCCACTGCAAAGTGACATACCTGGAGTGTGTTTGGGCTTCATTTCTTGTTTGCAGCACGCCTATTTCATGTAAACAATTTATTTTATTTTATTTTATTTTATCTTAGTTATTTATTTATTTATTTATTTATTGTTTATATCTTTATTTGTTACTAGCTCTTGTTTGTTGCACCCACCTCCCGAATTGATGACCTACTATACAATCGTGCCTGCACGAATGTTACCAACTTACCGTTAGGCGATTTGGGTAACCGAAATTAACGCTTTCCTACCACCAACCATTTCGATTGTCAAGAAAATTATCTTCAGAACAGTTCTTTGGCCCTGAGAAGGGCCGAGTTATAGATGTCTGGTAGGTTTTGTTGTGCTTTTGGTTTGTCCCCAAGGAAGAGGACTTAAGCACGCTCTCCGCGGATGCGCCGGGCCAGCTGGATGTCCTTGGGCATGATGGTAACGCGCTTGGCGTGAATGGCACACAGGTTGGTGTCCTCGAAAAGACCCACCAGGTAAGCCTCAGAGGCTTCCTGCAGAGCCATGACGGCAGACGACTGGAAGCGCAGGTCAGTCTTGAAATCCTGGGCGATCTCACGCACCAGGCGCTGGAAGGGCAGCTTCCTGATGAGTAGCTCTGTGCTCTTCTGGTAACGACGGATCTCACGAAGGGCGACGGTTCCGGGCCTGTAACGATGGGGCTTGTTGACACCACCGGTGGCTGGGGCGGACTTGCGAGCTGCCTTGGTGGCAAGCTGCTTCCGTGGAGCCTTGCCTCCAGTGGACTTGCGGGCAGTCTGTTTAGTACGGGCCATCTCGACGACGAAATAGTCAATACGGGCGGCCCGGCAGGCGGGCGGGCTTATATACAGACATTCTCCACCTCAGTGGCCACCTCATTGGCCACGAGTGCCGCATGCGTCATCCGCAAGCTACGCCCCACCTCCAAGAGGGAGGGACGGCCTTGGATGAACGATACTACCGCTGCGCCCACAGCACGCCACCTACTCCCACCAAACCGTGGGCGAAGCCACACCAGGACCACCTGTAGTAGCAACCACAACAACATGACTGGACGAGGCAAAGGAGGCAAGGGACTTGGAAAGGGTGGCGCCAAGCGTCATCGTAAGGTGCTTCGTGACAACATCCAGGGTATCACCAAGCCCGCCATTCGTCGTCTAGCTCGGCGTGGAGGTGTTAAACGTATATCCGGCCTCATCTACGAGGAGACCCGCGGCGTCCTCAAGGTGTTTCTGGAGAACGTCATCCGTGACGCCGTCACCTACACCGAGCACGCAAAAAGGAAGACCGTCAACGCCATGGATGTGGTGTATGCCCTGAAACGGCAGGGCCGCACCCTTTATGGTTTTGGTGGTTAATCAACCTGATGGACGGGCGCACACCACCACCACCACCACGACAAACAAATATACGGACCTAATTTTAGGTCCACATTTAAATCGCTAAAGAGTTGGTTAGACACTGAGTAAATCGTTGAAAATATATCCAATAACATGATCCTCTCTAATTCTGGACTTGTGGTATGAGTATAGGTTGTGTGTGAACGTGTTGGAACCACTTCCTAATAATTGTCAGTCAGTCAGTCAACATTCACCTAACCTCCAGGTACCTCACCTAACTTCCTGTAGCGTCACCGAACCTCACGAAATGTAACCCAATGTAGTTTATAATCTATCCTAACATGACATAACATAACCACGCACTATATTACTTCGGTAAGAGTAATGAGTTTTAATACACAAAGTTGCAGTTATCATTCCTTCATACATACATACATACATACATACATACATACATACATACATACATACATACATACAAGCAA
>NW_024719814.1:0-9961 GCF_018991925.1 Homarus americanus | reverse complement strand
TGGTGGCTCTAAGACTTCCAAACTCAAGTCAACCAATTCTGACAATTTGGTGGCATTGACGTTTATTGGGGGAACTTTTCTTGAATGAACCGAACAGTCTCCCAACTGGTCGTCATCTATTAGCGTTCCTCTAATCTTTAGAATGACTTCTACAGCCTCGGTTCGGAGATTGGTACATTGACTGCAAAGCATTGCTTGCAAAACTGCTTCTGATCGAGCATACCAAGCCGACCTTCTTGCCACAGGTAACACGATGTCCCTCACTACCTTCCTCTGTGTTCTTACTAGCTGCAATTGAAACAAAAGGTGATTGGGCCCATCCACCCACATAGGATTAAGTTTCACACTAAACCACTGGGGAAGATAAACTCCAATAATAAATTCAACAATTAACCTCAAATTCTTCAGCACTTTGCCCTTCAATTCGTGTTTGGAAATCAAAATCCTGCAGAAACGAAGAGCTGTAGTTAACCAACGGCTGTGACTGACAGGTCCAATCTCCAAGAGAACCAATGACTGAGGCACTTCTCCTGATCTTATTGCTTGGGCAATACGATAAGCATAGGATTGATCTGTGCTGAGATCTTTGATGACTCCTTCAGACAACGCTGGAAGGGGAGGGCCAACTTCGACCTTTGGAAAGGTTGTATTTATTTCTAGTTGTGTTGCTTCATCCAGCATGATGCCAAGGGGACCTGACCACTTGTTGTTGCTCTTTGTAGGACCATCAAGTTCCTGGATGAGATGACGAAGAGGTAGCTCGCCTGTATGTAAATCACATACAATCCAAACAAGTCTTCTTCCTAGTTTTTTCTCTAAATGCGTCATTACACCCCCCTGCCATCAGGTGTTCACTGCAGTTGAATCTCCACCAACAGCCTGCAGTGAACTGCCAAGTCCTCTCTCCTGAACCCAACATAAAATATGATCAGCAATGACCTCTGCATGTTTCTTCCCTTCTACTTCAGTTTCGGGAGCAAAGTGAAACAAAAACCGACCACCAGGCTCAGAACAGACAGAGTAGTGTTCTTCTTTGATGAGACCTGGAAACTTTCTGTTCACTCCCTCTACTTCTAGCAAAACTTTTGTGTCATCTATTCTTCCATCAAACAAAAGACAGGAGAGCCCTCCCTCGCTTAAATCTTTTTTCATGCTGATCAGATATTTCCTTCATTATTTTTTCTTGTGCTCTTCTAATTTTATTATGATCTATCACCAAAGATACATCCTCTCGGCTGATGAGGCCTGCATCTATCCAAGCGGCAGTTGCAATTTCTGCAGCCTCACGAAATCCAGCATGGTGGCGAATACTAGCTAAAGCAATGTTTGAAATATTTCTTGTGTTGTATTTCATTTTCTTTGGTAAAGGTTCAGATGGCTCTTTGGAACTATCATCTGATGTTGCTTCCTGTTCATCAGAAGAACTATCAAAGAAGTGATAAACATCTTGACACAACTCTTCCTCTCTTTGGATGGCTTCTTCACTCTTCATTTTCTTCTTTTGTTCCCTCTCTCGGATTTGTTCTCTCTTCTTGGCATTAGCAATCTGCTTCTTTGTTTCTGAATAATCTATTGAACCCATTTGCATACTTCCTTGGCCTTCTGCCTTTGTCCTCTGTGCCTTTATAAATTCAAGCTCTAAAACAGGGATCTTCTTTTCACGAGGACAACCACAATCAATGTGGGAATTATTTTCTCTCTTACCTGAGTGAGAACAGTTGGATTCAGAACATAATTGTATGGAGCACTTGCAGGTCAAAATGTCAAACAGAGTATCAAGTGTGTGCAGAAATTCATTTTCCTGGCCAAGTTTCCTTTACCAAGTGATGTTTCAACTGCTTTGTGCCATAATTTCGTTAGTTTTAGCTCAATAGTTCGACACTGATTAATCACAGGTGGTTTGAATAGTGCATTAGCTTTTGTCCATTGATGCAGAAGAGGGACTATCATGTCATTTATGAGTTCTTTATCTGTATAGTTCCTTCTGTCCTTTGCATTTTTTTCTCGAAGGAGTAACCTAATCTTAGCATGTCTCTCACTGTTGGAAGTTCTGATACAGGAAGCTCCTTCCCTTTACCAACTAACAGGCTCAAGTGGGTTGACAACTGACTTCTTGTCTTCAATTTTGACATCTTCACACTATCTGACAAATAGAAAAATATTTCAATGTTTCATAATTCAATTGTTGTTTCAAAAAATATCAATTTGTTTATCAAAAATGCTGTAACAGAAATAACATAATAATTTCTTAGAACATAATGTTTTATACAATGATATAAGTAACTGCGACAATCAATATGCCCTTCTTACAATAATTAAAATGTAGAATTCGTCTGGTAGAGTAGGTGCAAGTGCAATGAGAGCAAACCACCGTCTATGATATCTAGAAGGAGAGTGAGCCGGGCGCCTTATCCTCACGCTTGGTACAAGTCAAAACAAAAATTAAACTGTCCTACACGGAGAGCCTGTTCATGTTCATGTTCTGACATGCATATTGTACACAAGCTATAGAACCATAAAATACTCCATAATCCATATGCTTACATGAGATTAGTTAATATCAAGTGAATAATTCTAATCAAGTCTCATTAATTTGTTGAAATACTGATATTTGAAACTTTAAGGTATAATTGATGTAGGTGAGGGTTATTTCAATTCATTTTTGTTTGCTAATCTCAAGTTTAGACATAAAGAGGCACAATATTATGACTACCAAATTTGATTTTTAACATGTTGACAAAATTGACACACCCTAACGGATACACTACAGAATAACCCGCGTTCGTTTAACCTCAATTACTACAGTTTACTTTATAATCTTACTTCACAATCTTCACTACATCTCACTTCACAATCTTCACTACATCTCACTCCACAATCTTCACAACATCTCACTTCACAATCTTCACTACATCTCACTTCACAATCTTCACTACATCTCACTTCACAATCTTCACTACATCTCACTTCACAATCTTCACTACATCTCACTTCACAATCTTTACCACATCTTACTTCACAATCTTTACAACTTCTTACTTCACAGTCTTCACTACATCTCACTTCACAATCTTCACTACATCTCACTTCACAATCTTCACTACATCTCACTTCACAATCTTCACTACATCTCACTTCACAATCTTTTCCACATCTTACTTCACAATCTTCACTACATCTCCCTTCGCAATCTTCACTACATCTCACTTCACAATCTTTACCACATCTTACTTCACAATCTTCACTACATCTCCCTTCACAATCTTCACTACATCTCACTTCACAATCTTCACTACATCTCACTTTACAATTTTCACATCTCACTTCACAATTTTTACATCTCCTTCACAATCTTCACCACATCTCACTTCACAATCTTCACTACATCTCCTTCACAATCTTCACTACATCTCATACATCTCACTTCACAATCTTCACTACATCTCACTTCACAATCTTCACATCATCTCACTTCACAATCTTCACTACATCTCACTTTACAATCTTCACCACATCTCGCTTCACAATCTTCACTACATCTCACTTCACAATCTTCACTACATCTCACTTCACAATCTTCCCCACATCTCACTTCACAATCTTCACTACATCTCACTTCACAATCTTCACTACATCTCCCTTCACAATCTTCACTACATCTCACTTCACAATCTTCACTACATCTCACTTCACAATCTTCACTACATCTCACTTCACAATCTTCACTACCTCTCTTCTAATCTTCCACTACATCTCACTTCACAATCTTCTACATCTCTTCTGTAATCTTCACCCACATCTCCTTCTAATCTTCACTACATCTCACTTCACAATCTTCACCACATCTCCTTCACAGTCTTCCTGCATCTCACTTCTAATCTTCACTACATCTCACTTCCTGTCTTCACTACATCTCACTTCTAATCTTCACTACATCTCACTTCACAATCTTCACTACATCTCACTTACACAATCTTCACTACATCTCCACTTCCAATCTTCACCATGTCACTTCTAATCTTCACTACATCTCACTTCACAATCTTCACTACATCTCACTTCACAATCTTCACTACATCTCACTTAACAATCTTCACCACATCTCACTTCACAATCTTCACTACATCTCACTTCACAATCTTCACTACACCTCACTTCACAACCTTCACTACATCTCACTTCACAATCTTCACTAACACCATCCTTCATCACTACATATAACAACATCCATCATCACTACTTATAACACCATCCATCATCATCACTACATATAACACTATCCATCATCACTACATATACACGATCCATCATCACTACATATAACACCATCCACCATCACTACATATAGAACCATCCATCACGACATATAACACCATCCAGCATCACTACATATAACACCACCCATCATCACTACATATAACATCATGCATCATCAGTACATATAACACCATCCATCAACACTACATATAAAACCAACCTATCATCACTACATATAATATCATCCATCATCACTACATATAACACCATCCAACATCACTACATATAACACCACCCATCATCACTACATATTACATCATCCATCACTACATATAACTCTATCCATCATCACTACATATAACACCATCCAGCATCACTACATATAACACCAACCATCATCACTACATATAACATCATGCATCATCACTACATATAACACCATCCATCATCACTACACATAAAACCATCCTATCATCACTACATATAACATCATGCATCATCACTACATATAACACCATCCATCACTACATATAGAACCATCCTATCATCACTACATATAATACACTCCATCATCACTACATATAACACCATTCAACATCACTACATATAACACCACCCATCATCACTACATATAACATCATCCATCATCACTACATATAACTCTATCCATCATCACTACATATAACACCATCCAGCATCACTATATATAACACCAACCATCATCACTACATATATCATCATGCATCATCACTATATATAACACCATCCATCATCACTACATATATTACCCTCCTATCATCACTACATATAACACCATCCATCATTACTACATATAACGCCATCCTTCATCACTACATATAACACCATCCATCATCACTACATATTATAACACTATCCATCATCTCTACAAACACCAGTCCTCAACACTATAGTGATAAACAGAGCTTCATTTTGTTGTCAATTTCTTTAAATTCCAACCTTATTAAACCGTAATTCTTTCTGTATGGTCAAATTTTGATTTGACCTCAGTGAGAGAGCTGTTAGTGTCAGTACATCACAATGGTGTTCCGACGCACTGTATCGAAGGTGTCTGAGGTGGAAGTGAAGGCTTGCAAGGATTTCGTTGTAGACTTCGACACCAACTTTGTGGTGGTTGCAACAAACATCTACCATGGTGTGGCCCCTAAGCAGATTCGACCATTGTTTGAGGAATGTGGACAGATCGACCTATTTGTGATGCCCGCAAAAGACAACAAAAATGAACACTATGGCTTCGCATACATCCGATACTTTGACGAAGCCTCCTGTGATAAGGCTGTTGGACGATTGGATGGTGACAGCATTGGCCGCAGCCGAAAATCAACTAACAAACTGGAAGTTAACTACTACAGTGCCCATGGTACCTTGAACAACCTTGACCGCTAAGCTGCTGAGTTCATTGTTCTATCCAATGTTGCCGACCAACAACCCGCCTCTATCCTTAAGAAGACCAACGTACGCACTACCGTTGCCAAGTCAGTTACCTTCAATTATGACAATTTGGGCGACATCAGGGAGCGCGAAACTTCCACAGCTACTTACACTCTGTCTGTACCTCCCAACCAATGAATCTAACTCAACTGCTGCCATCGAATAAGAAAATGTCACCAATAGTTGTACCTCTGGGAACCTGGAGGGAGGCACCAACCCTGATGAAGGCTCAGTAATATCTACCATATTATTTAAACACTTATAACACATATAACATCATCCATCATCACTACATATAACACCATCCATCATCACTACATATAACACCATCTATCATCACTACATATAAAATCATCCATCATCACTACAGATCGGTAGAGTAGTTTTCGAGATTCTCGTGCGGACACACAAGCAAACACACACACACACACACAAACAGACATACTTCTTTGTTTTATATCGATAGAAGATAGATCATCACTACATATAACACCACCCATCATCACTACATATAACATCATCCATCATCACTACATATAACACCACCCATCATCACTACATATAACATCATCCATCATCACTACATATAACACCATCCATCATCACTACATATAACATCATCCATCATCACTACATATAACACCATCCATCATCACTACATATAACATCATCCATCATCACTACATGTAACACCATCCATCATCACTACATATAACACCATCCATCATCACTACAGATCGGTATAGTAGTTTCCGAAATTCTCGTGCGGACACACAAACACACACACAAACAAAAATACATACTTCTTTGTTTTATATATATAGATACAAGAAACAAAAATCTTTAATTATTTATTAATTGTAAGTTTTAAGGTTTTCCTGGAACCATTGGCAGGAAATAAGGACACTTGAACCTTGAAAACTTACTGTCGTCATAATTATTTATAATAAACTTGTCGATGTTTATTTCCGGGTTAAAGTAAAAGCAAGGTTTTGTCTGGACTATTAGCATATAGACAGTTGATGGTTGACGATACCGAAGACCTATACAGGTGTGTGGTGCTTGTGCTTGGTGATGCTTCGTTTATGAGAGATAATCCCAGGAGTGAACTTTGTTCTGAAAGGACAAACAAAAAAAGTCATTAGTTATCGTTGTCTCGGGAGTGTTTATATGTCGGTCACTCTTGTGTTGTCGATGTGTCCACCCCACAGAGTTATTGCGTGAAGTGACACATTAGACTTCAATTAAAGATCCTCTCCTCTCCATATGGAAGCTGTTCACACCTCTTGACAGTATTTGGTCTGACATTTAGTTATAAAGGTCGTTTTTTGTCTAGTTCATCTTCCTATGAAAATTAACAATTCATATCACGTTTTAAAGTTGTATGTTCTTCAAGCCAATTAACACAGTACAGGTAACACCAGAGTCAGGCAGGTACAGTGTTAAGCGTCATGGTCTACTGCTGTCTTACTGAGTAACGATGATGAAGTAAAGTGGGAAATGACTTTGCCATGAGAGAGGAGAGGAAAGAGAGAAGGAAAGAATAGAAACGGGAAGTAAAGTAGTAGGGAGTAATAGCAGGTGGGCTGTCCACCTAGCTGAGTCGAGGTGATTGGTTGGGGTGGTGGCCATACACAGCACGCTCCTGCTCGCTCAAGGGAGGCTGGGGTGGGGGGAGCTAAGCTAGTTAGGCATTCAGTACTGTATTGTGTGTTAATTTATATAAGTTAAATGGTGGTGTTATTTTTTCATGTATTGTATAAAGTGAGTCTCTTTTTTATATAATAACTCACCTGAAGTGTCGCCCCAGGAAAAGGTAACAGAGACCTTAATGACACAGGTAGATTGTCACTCCCCTCGCTGCCCAGCGTACCCCACCTGAAGATTAACCATCCCGGCGATACCTGGGGGGGGGGCTTAAGTATAATATATACTCTTATATAATAATGTTGATGCTATAATACACTGGCAGTACAGTACATGTGTTGCCTTTATTGAGTTGAGTTTTGTATTTTTAGAAAAAGAGAGAGAAATCTGAGCAACATAATATGGAGAGAGAGAGAGAGAGAGAGAGAGAGAGAGAGAGAGAGAGAGAGTATTACATTGCCACACCTGATTCCTTCCTGGTGTATATTTTTACCACCTCTGGTACAACTGTGTCTCTTGCCGATCTATTTTGCACTGTCGCTTCCTGCCTTTCATCTTCCACCTTTCATCTTCTCCTTCATCTTCTTCTCCCCATCGTCTTTCTCCTCCATCTTACCCCTTCATCTTCCCTCCCTTCTTCCTCCCTTCTTCCTCCCTTCCATCTCCCCCATTCATTTCTTCCCCCTTCATCTTCCTTTCCCCTTTATTTTACCCCTCCATCTTCCCTCCTTTTACCTTCCTCCTTCGGTCTTCTCCTTTCTTTTCCACCAATCTCCTTACCTTCCACTGCTGTCTTAGTCCATTACTGTTTTAAGAAATTTAGTTTTTTCAAGGATTTCGATATTTCATTCACTTACAATTCTTTTTTGTTTTAATTTCATTTTCTCACTCCTGATTCAAGTGATTCAAGTGATGCAGATAATTTAAAATATCCAGCCCTTATAATGTCTTTAGTGCCTCTTAAACTTGGGTAAATATTATTCCATTAAGTTTATAAACAAATACACGACTCAGACACGTTGGTATTTTAATCACAAAGCAAAGATATCGAGAAGTTGTGACGCTTCATCTGTACAACCAGTTGAGAATAAACTTTCCTTCTCTAAAAGTTACAAGAAATGAGGGAGAGTTTCTCGCCAGGGGCGCAGCGCTGTGAGAGAAGAATTAAATAAGCCTGATTAGCTAAGAAGACGACCAGGGGTAAGAAATGGTCCGTCTTGAGGATGTGGTTCAGGAGGTGAGGTGAAGATATAAACCTCGAAGACGTCATAAAACACAGAGATGACACTATTTCTAACCTTCCCAAGTCTCTGGTGGGTGGCAGGTGATCACCAACATGAAATACGCCAACATGAAATACACCAACATGAAATACACCAACATGAAATGCGCCAAAATAAAATAGAAGATGCCAAGTGAGGTTGATTATGACTCAGACAGTAACCATAGCAGGACCTAAAAACAGCCAAGACTGTTCTAAAATGAGAACTTAAATTATAATTTCTGCCCAAGAGTGCGAGTGAGTGAACTTTAATTTCCATTATAGTCCAGTATAAAACTTTAATGAGTTTATCTTCAACGTGATCTTAAATTTTAGTGGGTGAATTTTTTCATTGGATAATTAAGTCTTTGAGAATAACATTTTAAGGCGGCCATTTAGTGTCATCATGCTGTAAGATGTAGATACGCTCCAAAAAGTATGTTTACGATTTTGTGTTAGACGATATGACACAACAGACAAAGTTTTTTGACGACCCTACCGAGACAACAGGAGTCACAGTGTTCATTTTGAAATTCATCGGTCTCCTCCATAAAGGCACTTTTGGAGTGTTTGTTTACAACTGCTAGTGGTTAATGTGATGCAGCAGTGTACAGCTCATAGTCCATAAGGTGTTTCTTAGGCCAGACCCTTGAGAGCACAGTGGGTGGTTACACTACTCACCTGCCTTACACTCTCCCTGATGCTTTTGTTAGATGTTGAAACAGGAACTGTGGATCAACCTGTACAGCTTCTCCTTTTACTTTCACACAAACAATAGATTTAACATGTTGCCTAAGTACTTTGATGAAATAATAAGCACAAATGTGTTATCGTCATGATCCGCCTTATGTGATTATATTGCCAGTTGATGTGGGCCCGACCTTGTTTTGACACACTGACTGGCCTCGTGTTAATTTATTCTCACTTAACATACTTTTTTCGTACCTGAACTCCTCGACCGAACGCTCTTAAAGTTTGTAGAGAAGTTGAAACGGGTCTTATTGATATTCGTGTAGGCAGATTGATAGAGGTCCCAGCAATAAGAGAGTACAGCCGGGTCCTGCTGGAGACACTGAACACATTTCAGTTATTACATCTGGAAATACACGATCACTCACCAAAGAAAACGAAGACAATTTTACCAACTAATATGGTCGAGGTTCTGTAGATATAGGCCACAGCTCACGTACGGTCGCTATCTGATCTTCTCGACCAGTGTAACAAGAAAGATCTTTACAAACACTATAATATGTAGTCAACGTGCAGTGACTCAGTAATAACTTATTGCTCCTTTGATTCAAGTGTTCGACAACAAGCCGAATATGT
>NW_024719813.1:0-1951 GCF_018991925.1 Homarus americanus | reverse complement strand
GTGTGTGTGTGTGTGTGTGTGTGTGTCCTTCACCTTCATCACTCATATTAAGTGATCTTGTGGGAGACAGTCAACACCTTGGTATAGATCCGGGTCAACAACACTCATTCTCTTCCCTCAATATATGCGGTCTAAGAGTGTGCGATTTCCATACACCACCACTCACCAATTTAGACTGTAATCTCTTTATCTGTGTGTGTGTGTGTCATTACTACTACTACTACTACTACTACTACTACTACTGCTACTACTACTACTACTACTACTACTACTACTACTACTACTACTACTACTACACCACTACTACTACTGCTACTACTACTACTACTACTACTACTACTACTATATACTACTACTACTACTACTACTACTACTACTACTACTACTTTTTTTTTTTTTTTTCAAACGTGGCCTCCAGCCTCCCCCAATAGCCACACCTTCGCCACCATTTATTTACCTTAATATTAAATATCCTAATACATAAGAAGCTATCCTATCTGTGTTAGATTAGTTGAGCCGCAGATCCATGCGGCATTCAGTGACTGTAGCCTCATAGTCAATATCTGCAGCAGTTGTCGGAGTAGGGGCAGAAGCTCTCGTTCCCCTGAGGCAGAGCAAAGCCGACCGAAGGAGAGAGAAGGACAGTCGACATCTCATCCGGGCTGTGACATAACTTCTGGGCTGCTGCTTCTGTTCGGAGATCAGCTCCGCGAGTCTGGCGTAGAAACATCTTGCACTTGGGCCCATCCCACCAGAGGTTGTGAACACTAGAGGAGTGAAGCTGCCTTGATCAACATTTTGAATTCTCTCCCCATATGCCCTTCTCTTGTCGTTCTCGTTCCTCCTATGCGCAGCATCGAGAGCTAGGTTACGGTGACAAACGGCCATGGGATCAAAAATCCTGATGTCGAAGAAAGCTCGCTGTCCCCGCGTCCAGAATCCTCGAGCACTGACGTCCACACGGACTTCGTTAGATATGTTTGAGGTCCTGTGTTGGAGGATCTCGCCATCCAGTGGAAGGAGGGTCGGTTCTACCATGACGTCCCGGCAGATTTCCTTCAACATATTTGCTGTGAGATCCCTTACCTCGTCATGCCTCATGCATATGAAGCCCCCCTTCTTGCAAACCATGGCGTGATCGCCATCATAGGAATAGCCACACACGCATTGGGAGGGCAAACCATCTACTGGCCAACCGTACCTTAGAGCAATGGCATCTGTAAATTCTTGTTTGTTAAGGCTGAAACCATTTGCCCTTATCGGTAGCGTAGTTAACCAGTTCGAGGCGCCCACCTCCTGCGCTATAGCTACTTTTTTTGTCAAATTTTCTGGAACCTGCAGCAATAGTTGCTGCAACATGTCATTTTGGCAGTGCTGCCGATCTGTTGTAATGGACCTACGGATCTTATTAACTTCGCTGGTGTCCACTTCCCTTGTTGCATTCTGGGCTATTATGTGATCAGTGAGGGCTGCCGTGAGCTTAAGTGAATTTTGATGTTCAGAGTCAGCAATCTCCTCTGGATTAGTTAGTCCCATCCCTCCCAGTCTTGGTGGAAGTGCAAGAAGTGTTCTTTCTACTGGGGTTAAGTCGTGGTGTTTCACTAGTTTGGGAATGAACTTGGCACTGATTGCTTCTTCCAAAGGGTGGAGGAGGGGTCGGATCTCAGGGATGGTACGCATCAGGTAGTTCCAACGATGCTTGACTCCATGTGTGAATGCTGCAAAGGCCGCATGTGGCTCTGTGTTAGCAATATCCGATAGAGCATGGATTTCGCTAACCCACTCGTTCACCTTTCCCCCTACGTACTGGGTCTTGAAGTCCGTCGTGCCAATTACTGCGCCTAGATGTCTTTGGCCGTCCTTAGTTATTTTGACCTCACTTTCGCCGAAAACCTCCACAGCCCGATCATAATGATCTGGCTTCACGATGAGGAAGGATTTGCTGGCGTTT
>NW_024719812.1:0-16497 GCF_018991925.1 Homarus americanus | reverse complement strand
ACTTCACAATCTTCACTACATCTCACTACATCTCACTTCACAATCTTCACTACATCTCACTTCACAATCTTCACTACATCTCACTTCACAATCTTCACTACATCTCACTTCACAATCTTCACTACATCTCACTTAACAATCTTCACCACATCTCACTTCACAATCTTCACTACATCTCACTTCACAATCTTTACTACACCTCACTTCACAATCTTCTCTACATATCACTTCACAATCTTCACTAACACCATCCTTCATCACTACATATAACAACATCCATCATCACTACTTATAACACCATCCATCATCATCACTACATATAACACTATCCATCATCAATACATATAACACGATCCATCATCACTACATATAACACCATCCACCATCACTACATATACGTAGAACCATCCATCACGACATATAACACCATCCAACATCACTACATATAACACCAACCATCATCACTACATATAACATCATCCATCATCACTACATATAACTCCATCCATCATCACTACATATAACACCATCCATCATCACTACATATAAAACCAACCTATCATCACTACATATAACATCATCCATCATCACTACATATAAAACCATCCATCATCACTACATATAGAACCATCCTATCATCACTACATATAATATCATCCATCATCACTACATATAACACCATCCAACATCACTACATATAACACCACCCATCATCACTACATATAACATCATCCATCATCACTACATATAACTCTATCCATCATCACTACATATAACACCATCCAGCATCACTACATATAACACCAACCATCATCACTACATACAACATCATGCATCATCAATATATATATATAACACCATCCATCATCACTACATATATTACCCTCTTATCATCACTACATATAACACCATCCATCATTACTACAATATAACGCCATCCTTCATCACTACATATAACACCATCCATCATCACTACATATTATAACACCATCCATCATCTTTACAAACACCATCCCTCTTTACTATAGTGATAAACAGAGCTTTATTTTGTTGTCAATTTCTTTAAATTCCAACTTTATTAAACCGTAATTCTTTCTGTATGGTCAAATTTTGATTTGACCTCAGTGAGAGAGCTGTTAGTGTCAGTACATCACAATGGTGTTCCGACGCACTGTATCGAAGGTGACTAAGGTGGAGGTGAAGCCTTGCCAGATGAAGGAGAAGGGCCCCCGATCTAACAAACTGCAGACCACAAAACACACTAAGACCCAAAACAACAAGACCCAAAACAACAAGACCCAAAACAACAAGACCCAAAACAACAAGAAGAAGAAGGAAACTACCACTTTCTGCCGTGTACAAAAGGACCAGTACCTGCCATGGGGAGACTACATCTTCACCGGGAAAAAGACACAAAAGAAGCGCTGAACCTACGCTTCTGATATTTAAAAATACTGTAATAAAAAACATATTAATTGATTTTGTTTGTATTATTTATGCTTTTTTTTATTTTCATCTGTAAACGTGCTGTTTTGGGAATATATTTTGAGTTACATAATATTTAGGTACAGCAGTTTATTTCACTGTATCTACTTGTTTACCAAGTAACTGGACTTACAGTCTCCGACCGGGATTCTCAAAACAAATATTTGGCATCGAACTCCGTAAGTGAGCTCGTAATCTAGCCTGTAACTTACAGGACCTCAACACGATCAACCTGGATATAGTAGTCGCTATTTCCGGATTGCATGAAAAAAAATTAATAATATATGTTTTAATAATGCTTGTTAGACTTGTTTTATCATAGAATAATGAAGAAAATGTTTTGTACATCAACATACTAAAATACAATATTAGTTTTTTTTTACGACAAGAAGAGGCTTGGCTGTTCTATTTCTCGCTTTATGGAAGAGATGCAGCTTTTGTCTTCTTACAACTTTTCAAGTAATTTGTACCAAAATAGAAGATTTTTATTGTCCACATTTAGGGTATATTTTTTTTTATGACTGAATAAACTTGCAGATAGACCTTATTAATGTGGTATAGCTGTAAATATGCTTCAGTACTGAAATCCAAATATGAGGTCAAGTGAACATTTTTGCTTAGACTCCGCCTTTGTTAGGACCAAGTTATAACAAGTTATTCTGCCAAGTATCTAATAAGTACCCATGACTCAGAGTTAAATAATACCTAACCTAATCTAAGTTCATCAAACTTAATAAAAAAAGTGGGGCAAAAAATAAGTGGTAAAGAAATTTTTTTCTCAGAAAAAGAATTATATTCAGAGGTTTTTATCCGATACCTTCAGTCGTGATTATTTTGATGCAAAATTAGTAAAATGTATTTAACCCTAACACTACCTCACCTTACCTAATCTTACCTTACCTTATCTAACCTAACCTAATGTTACCTAACCTAACCAAGCCGCAACGCTCATGACACAATTGAGTTCTCTAGAAAGTTTTAATTTCATTTTCTTTTTTTTAAAATACATTTGCAGAGACAACAAACTTTTGATAATTATTTCTCCAACATATCTATAAATCTGTTGATGATATATAAATTTAGGATAGGTTAGGTTTGGTGTGATTAGGATAGGTTAGGCTAGTTTAGGATAGTCTAAGTTAGCTTAGGAAAGGCTAAGTTAGGTTACGATACACTAGGTTAGGTTTTAATCTGCATGATATTTTTACTGAACTTTTAAACTATGTTATAATCCTGGCAGTAGGGTTTCGATCACGAAAATAACACTTTGGTAGTTATAACATTTGATAAAGTTTATTATTACTGTAACATGAAACAAATCACTATAGCTGTACTTATCAATCCAGTATTAAATCTGTATTATCTTTGACCATCGCTCATTGGCCAGCTTATCTCTGCACTGTTCTCTGATATAATAAAGTATTGGTGAATGGGAATATTAATCATTTGTGAGTCACTTACTATAAAGGAAACTGTAATGGATTCTATGGACAGTTGGGAATATTTTCACGGAATAAGTCGGAGTAACTCCCCTCTTGCCCAAAAGCGATCCAAGGAGTTAATTCACAGAGCGAAAATCTAGACGAGTCTTCCTTGTTTGTTTTAGGTCATAACAACGAAAAGTTTAATAATGTTTATTACAATGATTCAGGTTTTACTGTAATTCTTCTTTTTTATATTTTTAGTATTTTGTAGATTTTTTTCACCTAGTTCATTTCTTGTTTAGATTCATTATTGCAATTATTTTTATTACAGAGTTGAATTAAAAGTTTATATCTAAGTATTTTACAGCTTCACAAATACTTTTATAAAATGTTGATACACACAGTGGACAGTTTTTAGTTCTTTCTTGTAATACCTCAGTATTACTCTGTTAAATTCTTACCATTTACACCTGACCATTTATTTATTTATTTCACAAATTGTTTAAAGAGAGAACATCACCAGCAGGATACAGATGATGAAGTAAATAGAAGTTTGTAACCTAACCCTACCCCCCACTGCTACCCCTCCCTCTTGTCCCACATTCTTACTCGTAACTCCTACCCCTTACTCCTACCCCTTACTCCCACCCCTTAATCCCACCCCTTATTCCCACCCCTTATTCCCACCCCTTGCTCCCACCCCTTCCTTCTACCCCTTACTTCTACCCCTTACTCCTACCCCTTACTTCTACCCCTTACTTCTACCCCTTACTCCTACCACTTACTCCTACCACTTACTCATACCCCTTACTCCCACCCCTTGCTTCCACCCCTTGCTTCCACCCTCTTACTCGTACCCCTTGCTCCCAACCCTTACTCCTACCCCTTACTGCCACCCCTTACTGCCACCCCTTACTCCCACCCCTTACTCCTACCCCTTACTCCGACCCCTTAATCCCACCCCTTAATCCCACCCTTACTTCCACGCCTTACTCCCACCCCTTACTCCCACCCCTTACTCCCAATTCCTTACTCCCACCCCTTACTCAAGACCCCTAACTCCCCACCCCTGGCCCCACCCTCTACTCCCACGCCTCACCCCCACCCCACTCCCCACCCCTTACTCCCCACCCCTTAATTCCCCACCCCCACTCCCACCCCTTACTCCCACCCCTTACTCACACCCCTAACTCCCACCCTTACTCCCACGCCTTACTCCCATGCCTTACTCCCACCCCTTACTCCCACCACTTACTCCCACCCCCTTACTCCCACCCCTTACTCCTACCCCTTACTCCTACCCCTTACTCCCACCCCTTACTCCCCAATTCATCTCTAATCTCTACTCCCACCCAGACTCCCACCCCACTCCCCACCCCTTACTCCCACGCCTTACTCCCACGCCTGCATTCCCACCCCCTTACTCCCCCAATCTCCTTACTCCCACCCTTACTCCCACCCATTGATTCCCCATCCCTTACTCCCACCCCTTACTCCCACCCCTTACTCCTACCCCTTACTCCCACCCCTTACTCCACCCTTACTCCCACGCCTTACTCCCACCCCTTACTCCCACCCCTTACTCCCACCCCTTACTCCCACGCCTTACTCCCACCCTTCACTCCTACCCTTCGCTTCTACCCCCACTGTTACCCCACACTACGCTGGTAATTGAAGACATCATACATTTGTTCACTTAGACACCACTTATTATTCAGGACCTAATGGCTATAATATCAGAGTCATTATTCTTAACTCAACTTTATATATATATCAATTGTCAAAAACCTTCACCACAAGAAAGAAAAGAACAGTCGGGTATGGCAGAAAATGTAATAAACGAACATGGAGTAAGACATCAAGCTCCATATTGTAAACAAGATCATCGTCATTGTTTATTTATTGCGAGGAAAAATATTGTTCGCAATATAATTATAAAAACCTTCTGTAATTCATTCTCTTCATTACACTAAAAGGTAATGAAGTATATAAAGAAAATAGTTTATAAATTACTAAAATAAAAATACGTATAAAAAAGTAAAATAACATCTATTGATGGAATAGAAAAGAATTATATCGTAAGTGGGTAAAAGATTTCTTGGGTAGGTTTTAGAATACAATAACTGTTTTCTGCATTACACCGATGGTTCCAAGTCAGAAATTATCCTTAAGTTTTGTGAATCAGTATTTACAGTTTTTCTTAAAGGGTGACTTAAGTTACGGTCACACGATCCCTTTGATGAGCAATTAATTTGGAGCAAGAAATTACGAGTAATTTCTTCCAAATGTGGTCACACGAGTGGCTCTTGGTTCAGTTACTACAGCAAGAAAAAAAAGTTAACGCCGCTGTGCGAGTAGAAGGGAGACGGAACATCACAACAACAATGCAGACGACGCAGCAGCTATCCTTGGTATTATTGTTATTATTAAAAAGAAATGAGAGAAAGCGAAGAAAAACTATTGGGGACTCGTAAGTGGCTGGCGAGGAGGAGGAACGAGTGTTTAATATAGACTGGTTCAACTATCGTAGTTACAGTAGGGAGGGTTGTTAGTGTGTGGAGAATGACCGGCTGTATGGGCTTGTGTTTTGTAAACAAACACGCCAAAACACCACCCAAATAATAAACTCAGTGTGTCGTAAAAAACTGTTTGTGCATTTTATACATAATGTTATTGATCTATGTTATATATAGCCAAGGTAAATACTCGATAAATAAGCTTCGTGTCATTAAATATGGTATTAACCGGGTTTTGAACCGATAATCTTGCTCGAAATAGTCAAGAAATTGACTATCACGATTGTCAATAAAAATGCTTCAAAAACTTGCTCGACTTTCTCGAAAATTGCTCGAAATAACTTTCCGGCAAGAAATTGCTAAAAAAAAATGCGCCCATGTGACCAGTGCTTTAAGAATTGTATGATATCCTCATGGCAATGGAAACACACACACACACACACACTCACCCCATACACAGTCACACACTCACCATGCACAATCACACACACCCATACACACACCGTACATGCACAAACCATAAACACACATACACACACACACACACACACACACACACACCATACATACACACACCATACACATACACACACCATACACACATACACACACACACACACACACACCATGCACACACCATACAAACAAACAAACACACACCATATACACATACACACACACACACAATGCACACACACACACCATGCACACTCACACACACAGGTATACACACAGATGTAATATGAGAAAATAAATTATGAATTCTGTCCAGGGAAGTGTTGTGAATATGACCTTGAGATAACACTTGTGTTAAGTGTGAATTTCCCTGTCTAGTGATATGTCCAACTACTACTCTAGGCCGCGAGACAGTGGTAGTGATTACAGATTGCCCACGAGGGGGCTAGTTTATTGGGCACCCCCTTACATCCTGTGCAAGGTGAAGCGCAGAAGCGTTTACAGTGCCTAACTGGGAAGCATGCGGAGTTCATGCTTGCCTTTATGACTCATGCATTAAGGGCGTAAAAGGCCTGAAGGGTCATGGGTTTTGTCAGCAAGTTACATAAAGTGACAATGATGAGTGTGTGGGGGGAAAATTCCGTTGCTTACTGAATCAGCTGACCCTGGCTCGACCTTTTGAGAGACGCAAGCCAAGTGATCTAAGAGTCGTGAATAACATGGTGAATTACTTGGTGTTATTCATTTGGGTGAATATTTGTATAAATCAAAGGTGCTGTCACACACACACCCACACACACACACACACACACACCACACGTGGCACACCACCAACACACAGTTTCTGAGAAGGAGTTTGAGATTGTATTTAACGAAGTCTTAACTGGGAAAATGTTGTATGGCTTTTGTTATGGGGTAAGTTCTGGCGTGAACATTAAGACTATTTTCATAATTTTTTGTAACTAATATTTTTATCTGCCTGGTACAATTATTTATTAATTTGTATTGTAAGTTATGTCTTGATAGTCGATGTAATGTAACAATTTATTTTTGTGTTAATGTTCATATAGATTGGTTCAGTGTTGCGGCTCTGACTCGTCAACGATGTTAATAAGCTCTTGAGTACATACTGCTGGTGAAACTATGTTATATTAACAACACGACAGACAAGTACTATAATACCTTAACATTTAACAATAATTCAGCCTTAATTTAATTTTTTCACCAACTTAAGACACATAACCCAGAAGGAAGGAAGACGGGCAACATAACGCGGGATATCGTGGCTTCACTAAGTGCAAATTATGGAACTTGAGGTAACACATTATGGGAAAATGCGAGCCCTGCTAAGTGGTTCTCCTCAACATGGACGCAAACATCAGATGGACAAAGAAACAGAAGAACCCCGGATATACATTCATTTATTCTACAAAAAAGTTACGTAAACGAGCGTTAAATACGTTTAAGTAATCACAGTTTACGAAGCTGAAGTCGAGATATTAGAAGATGAAGAAGACTTTAGTATATCAGTATACCCCACGACCGGCGCCAGGATGTTAAGTGTGCCATCAGGGTATATTAGCGCTGAGAGACGGGTGCTATCGTGGGATATTAGCATACCTTCACCCTGAATGGTATATCAAAAAGTACAGGATTTACTTCACAGATATTTAGTTATATCTATCGGTATATTATATAAATTATATCAATATATCTGTGTATACCAAATATGGCATCAGAGTATATCACCGTTTGCCATCATATTCTCTAAATAACCTCAAAGTATACCCCCGAATGTTTAATATCATACACTATAAATGACACTGTAGTATGTTAGTATATAATCAGGGTATAACATAAATAACATCAGCATTGTTTAGAATATCATATATATTAAGCGTGAGGAATGGATGTATATGATTCAATATATCACAGTTACATAAAGCGGTATGTCAGCGCATCAGCATATCACTAGAATGACATCAGAGTATAGGACACTATACTCCAATAAATACTGTCAGGTATCTAAGTATATCAGGGTAATCACTGAGAAGTGCCAGAACATATCAGCATATTCCTTGACTGGTAACAAAGCATATCAACATACTCAAAGTATAATCAATGTCTCCGGAATAAACAAGATAGTGACAGCAGCATATATTTCTGAAAATCAGCTGTGAAATATGTTCAGAACAGCCCAAAGTATACTATAATACTAAGCAACATTTGAAATATACCAGTATACTTCTTAACAGTCAGGGAAAAAATCATTATACAGATTAGTGTCCTCGAAGCAGATCAACTTGTCTCCTGCTTTCTGGGGACCCATTAGTGGCATATCAGTATATCCAAAGAGACACATCGGAGTATATTACCATATATCCTAAGTGCCATGAAGGGATATCAACATACCTGAGTATATTAACTAGCTCTCATAGTCTTCCACTCTCTCTTAGATCCATCAGAATATGTCAGCATATCACCCTATCTTCTGAAGGTCCAGTTTACCTTGTTCCGAAAGTATGTCGAAGCATACTAACAGATCCCCTGAATGCCTTGAGAACATATCAGTATACTTCTAGGTTAATTCATATCAAATCAGTATATCCCCTGAATCTAAAGTATAACTAACCTCATTTCAAATTATTATTAGAGTATGTTAACATATTCCCTTAGAAGCATACCAGCATATCTCTTATGTCATTACAGTCAACCAGTATACGCTCAGAGATAGATGCGAGCATATCAGGGTATATTAGCATACCCTGTAAGAGAGATATGAGCCTAGCTACATAACCCAGTATATCAGCATACCCCATATGCTCTTATAGTACATCAGCATACCCCATATGCTCTTATAGTACATCAGCACACCCTCTGAGAGACAGAACCATACCAACATATCAGAACATATTAGTATATCCTTTAGAGAGATATGAACATAATGGCATCAGATGACAAGAGTATATCAGCACAGTCTTTGAGGAGCATATCAGACCAACCTAGCATAAGCTCTTTAAGATAGATGGGAGCATATCTTAAATAGACTGGAACATACCAGAGCATATTAGCATATTAGCATATTAGCAAGGTGAGGAGGAGGAGGAGGAGGAGGAGGCAGGTGTCCACCGACCAGGTATGCCGATAGTCTGGTGATAATGTGGGTAAAACTGGTGTGTGTGTGTATGCCGATAGTCTGGTGATAATGTGGGTAAAACTGGTGTGTGTGTGTGTGTGTGTGTGTGTGTGTGTGTGTGTGTGTGTGTGTGTGTGTGTGCTGTGTGTGTTCGTTCCTCCTTTTGACCTGCTTGTAGGTATGTGTCCACCCCTACATGAAATATTTTGTACATTTTTGGTCGCTCTAATTGAGTATAAACGTTTGGCTCAACTATTCAGTCTCAACTGTCCCAGCACTGCCTCAACTCCACATTCTGTAACTCATTTAGGTAGATGTCCCTCTTTCCTACACACATACACTGGACTATGTGTATGTTACCCTTTAATGTATTATAGTTCTGTGTGTGGTCATTATTATATAAACGGAGGAATTTTAAAACTGTTACACCACCTGTATCATTAGTTGTCGCCAGGTGAAGGAATGTTTAGGTAGATTATATTTTATTTACTGTAATTAAAGTTTCAGTACCTAAGACGTTCCACTATAAGAGTCTTTCAACCTCAGGTAAGGTCTAAAGACTTTCTACTCTAGGTCTTACACCCTGGAGTAGCTGTATCGTCCACATAGGTAATTACTCCACAAGGAACTACAAGTTACACCTTGATGTAATACTTCATTTATTGCCAAACTTTATAGGGAAATATTTTTTCACAAAGAATTTCAAGTTACAATTTCACATAACAAGTCACATTACAAACGTTCCTTCGGCTTACAGTTAAACTTTGCAATGTCAAGATATTTTTTTCACTGCAGATGAAAGTATGCGTCATCATCACCACACACACACACACAAAGACAAAACTCCTGTATCCAGATTCTCAAAAGTTTATAAATTAAATTCTTCCCTAAAATTAAACAGACAATACATCTATTTATCATAGAGTATGTGAACAATATCGACGCCATATTGGTTACCATCTTTGAGTTATATAATTAGTTAGCTTCATAATGTTAATTATTTAGTTAAAAAGGAAAAATAATCTACTAGTGTGTGTTGTGACCAAAATATATCAACATTGTATTTACTTTCTCCTCCAGGGGGCACTAAGTCTAGAAAAATAACACAATTGACATCTACATAAAGTGACTGATCAAGGGTAGATATTGGCTACCTTTTGTGTTACTTTGAGGTCGTAAGAACACACAGAGCTGCTCTTAAGGATGTTTACCACAATACACCTCAACCAGTTTCTCATTCACTAAGTCAAACAATAAATCTGGTTCACAAGATACACCGTAAATTTTATTAGAATACACACCAATTACTGGGTATTATTGTATTGAGGCGAATAGTCTTTATGGTGTTAAGATGGGGTTCTGGTCACTAAGGTAAAATGTGCATTCAATATCTGCCTTGGTTGACGCATGCTGATCTGTAGACGCAGGCAAGTCCTCCCTCCTCCTCGGAAAAGTAAGGGGTAAGGAAGGCCCTACCTGACCAAAATTGTTAATTAAGATAGATTACCTGAAGATTAACCCTCCCAGCTTATTTCAACTAATGATTAACCTAACGCTACTTGGGAAGTTAAATTAGGTTAGGGTAGGGTAGGGTAGGGTAGGGTAGGGTAGGGTAGGGTAGGGTAGGTCAGGGCAGGTCAGGTCAGGCAGTGCCAGTGTAGTTAATCTTGAGGTTAAATAAACTAGAGGCTAATCTTCACATGAGCCAGTAAGACACTTTGACGGAGGCGGTTACGTACAACAGGAAAGCTCTGATAACATATAATGTACAGTATATACCGTTTAAGTTGCGTCAGCAGCTCTATACACCACTTATTGACCTACTCATTCACTGCCGTAGAAATATTTACTTCTAACAGGTTTCTATATGGTTCCCAGTCATTATAATACGACCTTGTAAAATCAAATGATCTAAATTAAACTAAACTTATCCAAATTAAACTTATTAGCTAACAAATCCTTCTAAAACACGATATATGTAAATCAAAAGTTCTAAATTCAACTTAATTTATCGTAATATAACTATTATAACTAAACCATTTTAATTAAACCTAACCTAAACACCTCAAGTGCCACAAACAGAAGGAAAAAACACCTTTAATATTATCGTAGGAGGCCTCAAACTCACTAATCAGGTAATGCATCTATCAATCTACCTGGGCAAGAAGCTTCCTACACGGGCTAAGATCGTTACCCACTGCTGGAGAACATTTGTACTTCATAATTACCCCTGGAGAAACAATGCACACTCCTGATGATTTATTTATTTTTACTATTTATTTTATTCATGGTCCATACTGCAAACATCGCCCTCAGAGTCCCGTCAGCCATTTTGTTCTAACTTTCGGGATTCTAAAATAAGCTATAAATAAATAAATAAATAAATAAATAAAACAAGCATCTTTTGTTTTTCTAACCCATGAGCTGTGAGTCTTCATTATATACTTCAACATTACTGTAAACTAAGGCAAGAGAGGGTGTGTACAGTACTAGTGGAGCCAAGACGAGAAGGTATTTCAAATCCATAAAGGGTTTTACAAGTGGAGAGTCTTACAAGTGGAGGGTCTTACAGGTGAAGAGTCTTACAAGTGGAGGGTCTTACAGGTGGAGGATTTTAATAAGGATAATACAGCAAGTCTTACAGTTGAATCACAAGCTGAGGAAAACTCTAAGAGTCACGAATTTTACCTGTGTTACCTGTAATCAAGCTAAGGTATATGTAAGAAGAATATTATCTCGCTACTATCCATTCCTCTTCCACTATCCTGCGAGGTGGTGTATTAATAGGCACAGATACTCATGATAAAGAAGGAAAAAAGAGAAAGACGCAAGATACCTATAAAATGCGACAGAATATACCTACACATGCGTAATCCTAACCCATCCCAACCCAACCCAACCCTATCCTACCCTCAGCTTCACCACAGTACACAAAGTCATTCTTGGTATCAGAGTGACGCATAAACACCCTGTATCGCCTAAGACACATTTGAATCGGATGGTTCGTTGACGGTTTTATTTCGGTATAAACCAGTGAAGCAATTAGTTCGTGGGAACAGCGAGTCAAAATACTTCACATCAGCTTCGTTTACGACCTCCAGCTGATATTTACTTCTGTTGTCTATATCAATCACATTTTATAATGAAAACAAAAATATGGTTAGTTACTTAAAAATGAAAAAAAACATCATACTTAGATACTTAAGAGTGAGGAAAAAAGACACTTAAGATACTTAAAAATAAAAACACTCTTTGATACTTAAATTAGGACAAAATAAACGGACATAAAGATTTAACTATGAGCGGTGGATATTACGACATGTACCGGCTATCAATACAGAGGCGCTATTTAGCCGTGAAGTTCTCTCAGAAACTCAACAAGACAATATGTGGTCACGTAAAAATTTCAGGTTAATTTTTAACACCATCCGTCATTTTAAACCTTGGCACCTGTAGATTAAGAAAATATATGGTGATATTTTTTTCTGATGGGATAAAGGTCGTATTTGTCCAGAGAAGTAAGAGAGGAAAAAAATCACTTGAGAGGCATGATGCACAGAGTGTCTAAGGTGATAAAAGATCATATACTACCATTTGGGTTTTCAAATTAAGTTCATTACATAAAATATCAAACTCATAAAGATTACAAAAGAACAGAACATCATGAGCTCTCTACAGCTATTGTCAGTCGTCAATATGCTGATGTACAGAAGCTACACAATGTTATTGGTGACTGTAATCCCAGGAAAATGATGCTCTTTTAAACTTGGTAACTGGAGCTGTAATGCCAGAAAATGCCAAATATGACAATCTATGTGCATATGAAGTTGGAAGACAAATTATGAAAATTTTGTCAAGAAACGTATTGTTGGTCCATTGAGCATCTGGGAAAAGATGTCCAAGGTTAATCTTCTGTCGTGGAAAGCAGCAAATAAGACTTCAACCATCAAATTGCTATCACAAGTTATAGAACTTAAGCAGGACATACAGTATATGCATCACAGAAGGGCAGCACTGCACATATCAAGTCACCAGACACTGATGTGTTTGGCATATTAAAGCAGCCTCAACTTGGAGAAAATACAAGTATGAAAACAGGAACTGGTGAGCGACGACACATTGGGCAGAGAGCCTTACAGGTTTCCATGCCTTCACAGGATCTGACTGCATTGGAAAATTTGTTGGCAAAGGAAAGAAAGCATGTTGGAGCACTTTGATGAAATCTAACACAAAAGTCCTAGATGCGTTCAAGATGCTGAGTAGACCAAATGTCCTCCAGCAGACATGTTTATTGGTCTAAAGGAATTTGTATTTAAGCTCTACTGTCCACGAATGACTTTCACTAAACTGTCATAACTTAGATGGCATCTCTTCAAGAAAACGCAGAAGCTGGAGAAATCCAACCAGCCACTGCAGCAACTCTGAAAGTATCATATATTGAGAGGAAGGTATCAAGCTCTTGGTCTTAGATGCAGACAGGAACAAGCTTGCCAATTAGGCGTTATTGAAGATTGACAATGACTGGTTTCATACTGGCACGACCCAACCACCACCCAGCCAATCACAGTAGAACCCTGTTAAATGTGGATGTGGCGTCAGGAAATGTGATCATTTTGGTCATGTTCATACAGAAAGAATCAGAAGAAGGCATGATATGCACTAGGAGATGTAAACTGTCAAGCTAGATGATGAGAAATGCAAACAAGGTGAAGGAATCTGTTGCTGTGGGCACAGAAGACCCTGGATGACGAGGACTGAAGCAATGTCGTAAATAATAACTTCAGACCTTTGTCATACATGATGTATAACACTACAAACTTTTAATAAATATAAAACGGTGGTTCTAAGCTTTTCAGATAATGGTAATATGTATATGTTTAATTTCCAGTATTTGTCTTTAGCAAATAATTTTACTTACTGCAATCTCTTCTTTGCCAGAGACAGGATGGCATATATGAGCAGCCATGTTTGTAACACACTTATGATATTATAACAGCATTTATGATATATTATGTTAAATTGTAATCATATAATACTACATGTTCATAGGTTATTAGTCATGTTTTAAGTTAATTAGGACTTAATGGTAATACATCTGTGGTTCATTACGCCGCTCTTTAATAAAACTTCTTTAAAGGCATAAAACTTATAATAAACCGTTCAGAAAAAATGACACCACAGTTCCTTAACATAGTTTATAAGGATTATTATAATGTATGGTGTCAAAAATTAACATGAAATTTTTACGGGACTACTTAAGCTCCTACACTAAAACCTGCCGACCTAACCTAACCTTTTTTACCCACCTCTACCTACTTACCTAACCTGACATAATCTAACCTAACCTGACGTAATCTGACCTAACCTGACATAATCTAACCTAACCTGACATAATCTAACCTAACCTGACATAATCTAACCCAACCTGACATAATCTAACCTAACCTGACGTAATCTGACCTAACCTGACATAATCTAACCTAACCTGACGTAATCTGACCTAACCTGACATAATCTAACCTAACCTGATGTAATCTAACCTAACCTGACATAATCTAACCTAAACTGACATAATCTAACCTAACCTGACATAATCTAACCTAACCTGACGTAATCTGACCTAACCTGACATAATCTAACCTAACCTGACATAATCTAACCTAACCTCCCCGTCTGACATAAGCTAACCTAATCAAACCTAACTTTCCCACCTACCTAACATAACCTATCTACTTATTACCTACCTAACCTAACTTAACCCAACCTGACATAATCTAACATAACCTATTGAAACTTAACTTAACCACCTACCTCATCTAACACCACTTTGTAATCTCTCTGTGCTACAGCTGACAGGATGAGTATGGGGGGCACAATAAACTAGCCTCTAAGTGGAAAAATTAACAAAACTAACCTAACCTAACCCAACCTGACTTAACCTAACCTGATCTGATCTATCCAACTTAAAAAACTTAGAATATATAATAAAGCCGTTAGGTTAATTTAGGCTAAATATGGTTGATTCATATTTTGTTTTGACAGAAATTCCCGGCAAAATAACGTATCTATATTGAGAACCACCGCCATGTTAGTTCCACGTTAACAAGACACGGATACACTACAGAATAACCGGCGTTCGTTTAACCTCAATTACTACAGTTTACTTTATAATCTTATTTCACAATCTTCACTACATCTCGCTTCACAATCTTCACTGCATCTCACTTCACAATCTTCAGCCAGGTGAGGTTTATGGATCGGGCTTTTTGTGCGAGAGATAGGAAACGTAGGACTAGGGTATGTTTTCCTGGGGCTGGGATAGGGCATGTAGCCGAGAGGTTAGACAGAGTTTTGTCAGGGGAGGGTACCAATCCAGTAGTGTGTCTTAGTGTGTGGGGAAACGACATAGGTAAGGTTAGGAGTGAGGAACTTTTCAAGAGGTATAGGGAGGCGCTGGGGAAGATTAGAGATAGGGGAGGGGTCCCGATAGTATGTGGTGTCTTGCCTAGAAGAGGGGTTGGTCGTGAATGGCTGTCCAGGGCAATTGCTATTAATTGCCGACTGGAAAAATATTGTGCAAACAATGGTTGGGCATTCATTGATGACGGGCAACGATTTTATGGCAACGACTACCTGTACTGTCGCGACGGAGTACACTTGTCTCGTGAGGGGGTAAAGACGTTGTCTGCATCCCTGGAGCATGAAATTGTCACTCCGAAGGGGGGGTTTCGCCAGTAGAGAGGGGTCGGGGAAAATGGGAGTCAAAAAACAAGTAGGTCCTGGGAAGTAGTGAAACAGAAGTAGATAATGCTGAAAATATAGTTAGTCATAATAACAAACATCAAAGTAATAAAATGTAAAAACAGATAGAAACGTAAAATAGAAATATATTGAGTGTTTATTATACTTAATAGTAGAAGCTCAAATAAAAAAAATGGACCAGTTTAGGCCATTGTTAGTAAAGAACATAGATATACCGTACAACGGAAACAGGATAAATTCAAACAGCAAGCATTTTTTAGCAGAATTTCATATTCCAGGATATAACCTATTTAAATTTGACAGAGTAGGAAGGAGAGGTGGCTGTGTAGCAGTGTATATCAGGGTGTCATTGAAAGGCTGCAATAAATCAAACATTAAAACAAATAGCGACAATGAAAGTATTTGGGTAGAGATTGGTGAGGGCAGTGAATCCGTAGTCATTGGTGTTATATATAGACTACCTAATTTGAGTAGGAACGATGGTAAATTGCTATGGGAGGAAATAAAGAAGGCATCTGATAGAAACAATATATGTATTCTAGGCGATTTCAACTTTTCAGGCATAGATTGGAAAAATCAACTTAGCGATAATGAATCTGAAGATTTTATAGAAGTAGTACAGGATAGTTTTATATATAAATTTATAAACTTGCCCACTAGAGAAAATAATATCCTCGATTTAGTTCTCAGTAATAATGAAAATCTAGTAAAAGATGTT
>NW_024719811.1:0-17380 GCF_018991925.1 Homarus americanus | reverse complement strand
ACCTTCCACAAGCTCGTCGTCGACCCAAGCAACCTCTGCCTCATCCATGAGCATACAGCACCCACGATTAGGGGTACACGTGCTGCAGTCGCCGACATTATCGCCTGCCTCTCGCCATCCAACAAGTTCTCCTCCCTGCTCAAGGAGTTCGAGCAACTTTTCTCACCCCGAGTCTCTCCTCTACCACCTACGTCGGGAATCTTCCACCACATCGAGACTACAGGACCTCTCGTCTTCTTACGCCCTCGCCGCCTTTGCCCTGAGCTCCTGAACGCAGCCAAGACGGAATTAAACAGACCCCTGCAAGACGGCATCATTCAACCTTCAAAGAGTCCCTGGGCATCTCCTCTTCACATGGTTCCAAAGCCATCACCCAACGACTGGAGACTACAGAGCCCTGAACCTCGTCACCAAATCTGACAGGTACCCTATCCCGCATGTCCAGGACTTCCACCACAAACTCCATGGCAAGACCATCTTCTCGAAGATTGACTTGGAGCGAGCCTTCCATCAGATTCCAGTGGCACCTGTAGATATCCAGTATGCTACATGAGTTTTGGACTACGCAATGCAGCTCAGACCTTCCAGAGGTACAGTCAGCCAAAGATCCAGCGACCCCACCCTGAGTTCCGTGGTGGCAATTTTACCTGGCAATACTTGGTAAAGTAAGGTTGTATGTAAAGGTGATTGTGAGTGGTGAATATATTATTGGCTGCTTTACTGTCAGGATAAATATTGAATAACCCAAAGGTAGAATTTTCATAATAATAAACTATTCCTTGTTATTTAAGATCATGAGAGGTTTCCAAAAATTCGTATATTTGGTTAAATATAGTAGAAATTATATTAATGAATTGGCAACTCAACTACAACGAGGAACGGGGACTGTCACAAGATTCTCAGATAAATTTTTTTCATAATATAAGCAAAAATAAGAACATTTGAACACTTCTCATGATCTTAAATAACAATGAATAGTTTATTATTATACTAGTGCATTAAGGTAGACCATATTTTTAGTTTTGCCATCAGCAGCAAGTATGTACAGATTTTTGCCAGTTCCCACTCTGGAGCATACAACATAGAACTGTCCATGAGAGAAGCAAGGAAACACCAGGTTTAGGCCAACCATCTTTAGGGACTGTCCCTGGCTTTTGTAGATGGTCATGGCAAAGTTCACTTTAACCGGGAACTGAAGTCTCTTGAACTCAAATGGCAGGTCAGTGGTGATGAAAGGTATCCTTGGTATAAATATGTCCTCTCCTTTAGGTTTTCCTGTCAGTATTGTAGCTTCCAGTACATGTGGCATCATGTTCTTCACCACCAGTCTTGTGCCATTGCAGAGGATTGGTGGTTCAAGATTTCTTAAGAGCATTATCGGATTTCCAATGTTGATAGTGGGGTGGTGAGGAGGTATTCTAGCGGGCTCCAAAGAATTAAGGAATTCTGCGGGGTACTGGACTGCTTGGTCCTGGTCGACTACTGTATCAACAGATTTGAATAAGGTCTCACCACCTGGAAGCTGTCTGATTAGAGTCATGTTGATTTCAGCAACTGTTTCATTCTTTGGTGCCAGAATTGCGCATTCACGCAGCCACTTGTGATCCTTGTAGTGGTGGATAATGTTTGGGTAGACCATGTTAGTGAGCTCAGTTGAGGACTTTACAACATTTCCACATCCTTGAGGAATGATTATTTGTCCTTCTGAATCAACAGGGAAAGTTCCATTCCCAATCTGTAGTAGAAGGTTTGCAAACCGTCCAGCATCCTGATCTCCTTGTAGATGTACTCTCATGTTTGTGGATAGGGTGAGTGTCTGAACACTTCTCCAAAGGTATGATGCCTTGAGGCACGCATTCAGTTCATCAGCTGGAGTACTTCGAGGAATGACAGGTAGGGTCTGGCGAAAGTCTCCAACAATGACCATTGTAATGCCACCCATGAGCTGGTCATTTTCTCGTATGTCTTGCAAGGTCCTGTCCAATGCTTCAAATGCTAACTTGTGAGACATAGTGCATTCATCCCAGACTATGAGGCAGTTTAAAAGTTGAGTGTGCAGTAAGTCCTCCTTCTAGTTGTGTTGCAGCAATGCCTGAGGATGCCACAGCAAGAGTAATTTTCCCCTGATGACGTACTTTGGCCAACAGAAGGTTGATCAGGAATGTTTTTCCTATCCCGCCAGGTGCATCAAGAAAGATCATACCTCCCTGCTCCGCTTGTATCGCTTGCAAGATCTGTTCATAAGCATTTGCTTGATGAGGCACCGGGTGAGGCTCATTTTCTTCAAGAAAATTCACCAGAACTACAACTGAGTAGTCTGTCTCTCTGAGCAACTCCCTGTTTGCAACTACTGTTCAGTCCCCAAAACTTCTTCTTCCATCAACAGTCCATTAACGGTGTACGTAAGTTCCACTACAACGGTACAGCAAAGTATAGTTTTTTAGCATTAAACTGTTATTATTTTATTGTCTAATCATCACTACATATAACACCATCCATCATCACTACATATAACACCACCCATCATCACTACATATAACATCATCCATCATCACTACATATAACACCATCCATCATCACTACATATAACGACATCCATCATCACTCCATATAACATCATCCGTCATCATTACATATAACACCATCCATCATCATCACTACATATAACACCATCCATCTACAGATCGGTAAAGTAGTTTCCGAGATTCTCTTGTGGATACACAAACAAACTAACACACAGAGACATACTTCTATGTTTTATATATATAGAAAAAAATTCTACCTTTGGATTGTTTAATATTTATCCTGACAGCAATGCAGCCGAAAATAGATCCACCAATCACAATCACTTTTACATACAGCCTTACTTTACCAAGTATTACCAGGTAAAAATTGCTTGTAGAAAACTCAGGGTGGGGTCGCTGGATCTTTGGTTGACTGTACATGGACCACATGCTTCGCGACCTCGACTTTGTCACTGTCTACATAGACGACATTCTCGTCGCATCTCCGACGCCTGCCGAGCATCAGTACCACCTACAGCTCCTTCTCCAATGCCTGCAGAACAACAACATGAAAGTTCATCCCACCAAGTGCGTCTTTCTGAGCCTCCTCCATCGACTTTCTCGGTCACAGAGTCTCGTCGAGCGGCATCCAACCCCTACCACAGAAGGTAACTGCCATCAAGGAGTTCCCCAAACCTGAAACAGCGAAGAAGCTCTGAGAATTCCTGGGTTTAGTCAACTACTACCACCGCTTCATTACCCATGCTGCTAACATCCTCACTCCTCTCCACGATCTTCTCAAGGGACTCCCCAAGACATCTCACAAGCCCCTCATATGGAACTCAAGAGGCTTTTACAGCATTCACCACTATCAAGCAGCACATCACACGCCTTATCCTGCTGGCTCACCCTGCCCCAACGCCCGGACTACTCTCACAACAGACGCTTCTTCTACTGCCGTGGGCGCCGTCTTACAACAGGAGATAAATGGAACTCTCTTGCCCATTGCCTTTTTCTCACAGCGGCTTCAACCACCTTAACTCAAGTACAGCGCCTTCGATCAAGAGCTCCTGGCCATATATCTTGCTGTCAAGCATTTCCAGCACTTCCTCAAGGCCCGTCAGTTCACCATCTTCACTGATCACAAGCCCCTCGTCCACGCCTTCGCTTCAGCCTCCGAGACACATATACTTCGTGTTCTTCGCCACTTGGCTTACATCTTGGAGTTCACCAGCAACATCCAACACATCAAGGGTAGCCACAACGAGATCGCAGACACCCTCTCTCGTTGTATATCCAGCATTCATCCAGGCACCGCACTACTGCTTACCACTCTCAATCCAACGGCATGGAAGAGCGGTTTCAATGGCAGCTGAAGGACGCCATCAAGGCACAGCACGCCCCCTTAGTGCTCCTTGGCATCCGCGCATCACACAAAAAGGACATGGACTGCAGCCCAGCAGATCTCACCCTAGGCGAGCCCCTTCGCCTACCCAGGGACTTCTCACTTACTGCTGACCTTGACCACTTTACTCCTGCTGCCCGTCACAACCTACTGCAAACACTACAACAAGCCGTTTCGGCATTCAAAGCTACTGCCCCACGCCAGCCTTCCCGTCGCCGTGAACACATCCCTTCTGCACTACTCAATGTCGAGTACGTCTTCGTCAGGCGCGATGCTCACCACAACCCACTTCAACGCCACTACGACGGACCCTTCCCGGTTTTTGCACGGTCAGCGATGTTCCTGACAATCATTCGCAATGGCAGACACGACACCGTCAGCATAGATCGAGTGAAGCCGGCCACCTTACCCGATGGGCCCCTAGCCCAGCATTATCCCCAACAAACCACGCCTGCACCAGTCTGCCCGCAGTTGCCACTTGCAGCACCACTTTGTCCACAACATTTCTGGGTACCCTCTTTTCATCCTCAGGTACCTACTGCTCCTGATACGGACCCTGCTCCTGACGTGGACCCTGCTGCTGATGAGGATCCTGCATCCGGTCCTATGGACCCAGACACCCCACCTGGCGCCCCTGAGGACTTTGCACCTGCTGCGAGAGTAGCACCACATTCCTCGCCTGCTTAACCTTCTCTTATCTACAACCCTCCTTCTCCCTTCGCTTCTCCCACATACGCCCGAACCCTGGATGCAGAGGATGCTGACCTTGAAAGTGTGCTAACCTCTATCTCCAGAGAAGAAAAGGTTGTGCTTCTCGGAGACTTCATTGCTATAGTTGGCAGAGATGCTGACTTATGGCAGGGAACCATAAGGGGAAACGAAGCGGGCAAATTTAATCCAAATGCCCTACTCTTCCTCAACAAGTGTGCTAAACACAACCTCACGATTACCAACACCTTGTTAAGGGGTTCTTGGCAAGCACCACGATCCAAACATTGCCATTGCATTGACTACATCACAAATCGTCGGCTCGTCAGAGCCAAACAATACTTTCACGTCGCCCCAAAACGGCGAAGGCAACAAACTTCCAGAAGATGTTTTAACACCAAGCGAGGGGAAGATTAAGCCGTAGCACATGGTTTCAGAGAGCAACATGAGGATGGGCTGATAAAACACCCAACAACAAACAACCCAAACCCGAGCGCCGAATGGGATATCTTGGAAACTGTCATCACAAAAGCCTGCAGAGAGACCCTCGGCCAGATTGAAAGAATACACCGGGATTGGATTGACGAAAATGACCAGAAAATTACCATATTTGTCAATGGAGAATGTGCTGCTTTCACTGAATGGCAGAATAAATTTCACTTTCAGACCACAGCAGATAACTTCCATGATAAGAAAAAGGCGGCTCAGTACAAACTTCGCAATCTAAAGAAAGAATGACGGAAAATAAAGCATGTGAAACCAAAAAAAAATGCGAATCAACGCAAGATGAGTGAATTTTTCAATTTCACAAAAATATTGTATAGCCCAATTACTCATGGCGCGGCCCCCCTCCACTCATCCATCTGCAACTCCCTAATTAATAGACGAAGAAGGCATCCGTCAGCTCCGTAAAGAGCACTACCATTCGCTGCTCAACCGAAAAATCGATGTTGATTTCCTGACTACCCAGCAGTACCCTCATTATCCAAAGCTGACCCGTGTCAGCTATCCTCCATCTCATGATGAGGTAGCTACTGCCATTAAAAAAACAAAAAGTAACAAAACCACAGGGCCTGATGGAATCCCAAACGAGGTGTATAAAGCAGGAGGACCTCACTTGGATTATGCAGTTCAGTTCTGGTCACCGTACTACAGAATGGATATAGAATCCCTGGAAAGAATTCAGAGGAGAATGACAAGAATAATCCCGGGCATTAGGAACCTTGAGTACAGAGACAAGTTAAAGCATCTTAATCTGCTCTCCCTCGAGAGATATAGAGTGAGGGGCGATATGATCCAGGTGTATAAATGGAAGTCAGGGCTAAACAAAGGTGATATAACAAAGGTACTGAAACTATCCAACCAGGAGCGAACTCGTAACAATGGTTTTAAAAAAATAGACAAATTTAGATTTAGGGGCGAAATAGGTAAACATTATTTAAGAAATAGAGTAGTGGATGAGTGGAAAAAATTACCAAACATCATCATTGACTCCAATACGTTCGATAGCTTCAAACATAGGTTGTATGGATGTATGAGCGATAGGGACTGCCTAGTAATGGGCCAATAGGCCCACTGCGGTTTCGTCCATTCTTATGTTTTTATGTTCTTTAACAGCCCTTTCCACTCTCTACTGGAGACCAGTCAGACTGTGGCAACCAGGATCCAACCATACCAGGTTTGCCAGTTTGGCAAGCTCGTGCATGTGGGTGGAGTTTGTGTGACCTCACCCTCGTCATCTGGGGCCAAGTGAATTCTTTGTACCGAATGTACACGTGGAGTGCAGCGTGGTCTAGTGAAGGCAATGTTGTTATTTTGGATTAATATTCATGCCTTTCTATAATTATGCCAAGTGTCTGTGCAATATTTGGCTGTTCAAACACCGAAGTTAAGACAGCAGGCTCAGATATTAAGTACTTTTTTTTTTAATTAATTCTTCGAGACACTATGGATAAACCTGTGTCGTCGCGCTGATATAATCAGTCCCAAGAATGCTGTAGTTTGCTCTGTGCATTTCACTCCCTTTATTGCATAATACACTAGTCAGATTTTACATAACACTAAAGTAGCCAACACTGAAGTCCATTTGAAATACACATGAGGACCAATATCATTATGATTTATTAGTAGCAAATATTTGGCGGGATAGATAGTTGAATTGAAACAGTTTGAATTGAAACAGTTTATTTAGCCAGACAAACACAGATACAGAGTGGATAATAATAACAATATTAACATGGCTGAGCCAGTTGAGAACCTGAGCTCTCTTTTAGTGAATGTGTCGCGACGTTGCCACATATTTCCCCGCCACCTTCGTTCATTCTGCATATTTTACAATTCATTATTTCTTACTTATCATGGTTAATTATAAATTTTATTCGTATTTGACAGGAACAAAGGCGTCAGCTGAACGCAATCTATTGAAGATCCTGAACACCTACGCAAATGTGTATGCATACATCGGCTTTGAGGTGAATGTACACAAGACTTAGATTATCTTTCAGCCTGCCCCTGGTTCAGTTACACGTCCACAATCCACCCACGTTAACGGTACTACCCTCTCTAATGTTACCCACTTTCAGAATCTCGGCTCCCATTTGTCCACCACAGGCGAATATCGATGCAGAGATTCTACATCGGATAAGAAATTCATCTTAAGCCTTTGGCAGACTCCATATCCATGTCTTCAGATGAAGGGAACTGCACGTATATCAACAGAGGCTTCTATCCACCTTGCTGTATGGCAGCGAGACATGAGTCACTTACAGGAGGGACCTCAAGGCACTTACCAAAATTTCACCAAAGTAGTCTACGTTGCATCTTCCGAGTTCGCTGGGAAGACAAGAGAACAAATGCCAGTATTCTTGCGTATTCTTGCTAATACCAACTATAGGAGCATCGAGGCTACCATTATCCACAAGTAACTACGTTGGACTGGCATGTTACCCATATGGACGACAGTAGACTGCCAAAGCAGCTTCTTTACAGTCACCTAACGAATGGTAAACATAACGCTGGCGGTCAACGGAAAAGGTATAATGATAGTCTTAAGACAGGCCTGAAAAGTGTCAAATTTATCTCCTCACCTGTGTGACGATTTCTCCACACCGTAACGCTTGGAGGAGCACCACACAAGAAGGTGTCAATACTTTAGAGTTAGCCCGACTGCATACCGAGACAGACAAACGCCATCACCGGAAAGATGCTGTTGCCGCCCTTTCCACATAAGATGTAGCCCTCCACACGTGCAACATCTGTGGACGGGTCTACCGATCCCGTATCGTCCTCTCGAGTCACCTCAGGCTCACCAACGGAGGTGGTGGCTTTAATAACTTACATTATTGTATCATAGCTGGACGATCGTCATACTTGGTTCCGAATGACAGCAAAGTAGTAGTAGTAACTGAACAAAAGATTTAACTTGGAACAAACAGGGAAGTACTCCCGCCTGGAAAGATATTGGAAGCATAATGTGTTGTCTAATAGTAGACCCTGCTGCCATAATATTGCAATCCAATATGGCATCACTAAAATTGTGACCAAGTCCCAGGTTGCTGATCTGACTGTCTGCCTCATTTACACACAATTGCAGGGTCTCAATTGTTTCTCTTACTTTAACAACACAACATACATATATTGTTTCTCATTATCTATTTATTTATTTAATTTTTTAGATTTCTATATGAATTATTATTATTATTATTATTATTATTACTATTATTATTATTACTATTATTATTATTATTATTATTATTATTATTATTATTATTATTATTATTATTATTATTATTATTGTTATTGTTATTGTTATTGTTATTGTTATTGTTATCATTATTATTATATTATTATTATTATTATTATTATTATTATTATTATTATTATTATTATTATTATTATTATTATTATTATATTATTATATTATTATTATTATTATTATTATTATTATTATTATTATTATTATTATTATTATTATTATTATTATTATTATTATTATTATTATTATTATTATTATTATTATTATTATTATTATTATTATTATTATTATTATTATTATTATTATTATTATTAGTAGTAGTAGTAGTAGTAGTAGTAGTAGTAGTAGTAGGCGGCCAGCGCGGCGTGGGTGTCGTGGACCGTCCCTCCTGATCTAAAGTGTTATTGGTGGGGACATACTCGTTGTGTGGGAGCGGGAATTTGACAATGTGTCCGTGAATATCGGATGTCACCCTAAGCATTGCCACCCAAGGTTTCTCCTCATCCCTTACGGCATAAATTGTAAATATTCCGTGTGTTCACCGGCGTTCACCAAGTGAGTGGTGACCTGTGCTGGGTCAGTGGTAGGATAATGAGAAGGCTCGGCGCCAAGGTCAGTGTCGTTAGGCCTACTGTGACAGGGGTGGTCCCGAGACTATCGCCCCTATGGGGCCGAGAGTGCTGCCCATGCGGTCGCCCCCACCACCATAGTAACGGACTCTTAATGTAGGGTCTCGACGAACCTAGTGAGTATACATAACTGATATTACACCAGTGAGACCATATAAATAGTGGTTATTTGTGCCAAGGAAATATAAACTAGTGCCTGGTGTGACAAACTCTTGTCCATAGTGTATCATTCTGATGTATGGATGGTCGCTATTAGGGGGGGGTAACCTACACACCCACGCGCGCACGTATGCCCCTACTACCTGGACACACCAGTCCAGCCTGTCACCTCTCCGCCCTTCCCTCATAAGAACCAGTATAATCTTGTGCCTAAATCAGATGTCGTTACCGTCGCCCAAGGTGCTGGTCACTATGCCTGGTAACATTCCTTGCTGCGTCTGTGCTAGCCCGAACCAAAACTGCACAAATTGTGTTTGTGCGAGAAACAACCGACCATGTGTGAATTGCAGGAAGCTAGACCAGTGTCGGAACCCACGTCGCAGGGAGCCGACACAGGCGGCCACAGTGGATATCGCCGGGACCCAACTACCCGATGATATCCGAAATGATAGCAGTGAGTCTACTCAACCCGATAATGTAGTACTAATAAATGCTGCTCCCTCAGTAGCAGGTGTCCACGAGGAGAATGAGAGACAGCCGCCTCAGTGGAATGGCATGTCGATGGAAAATGCAGGCGTATGGGTCAAAGAAACCTACTCAGAAATTGTCAAGTGGTCGCCCGCTAACTTATTTGAACCACCCAAGTGTGCGGCCACCAAAGAAATGATTCGGGAGATGACTCGCTTCATGACTGATTACACTCAGGACCGCTTCCTCGCCCCCCTAGCTCTTCAAATACTGGCAATAATACCACATCTATTTTGTCAGAGGACACACACAAAGGCTAAGCACAAAGAAAATGTGGCAGCAATGAAGAGAAGGTTGACAATGTGGCAGACTGGGGCCCTAGATGATCTCCTATGTGAAGCAAGAACACTGCAGGAGAGACTAAAATCTACGGGTGACGGAAAGCAAAACACCGATGACGTGGCAAGACAATTTGGAAACAAAATGCGTGTGGGAAAAGTGTCTCTCGCGGTAAGATCTCTCACACATGAATCCTCCGGTGGAGTGATGCCAATAAACAGAGCGACATTAAAACTATTGAAAGAGAAACATCCCCCTGCAAGCGAAGATGAAGGCATCAGGCTCCAGGGTGCTTATATCCCACCAAACGCTGTCCTGTTCGAGAAAATAACACCAAACGCTGTCCTGTTCGAGAAAATAACAGGAGAGATGGTGTGGAAAAAGGCAATGAAGACTCGAGGAGGAGCCGGCCCTTCAGGTCTGGATGCAAACGGTTGGAGAGTCATCCTCAGCACAAACAAGTTTGGCCCTGTAGCAAGCGATCTCTGCACTGCCATTGCCGCCCTTGCAAGAAAGCTTGCATCCTCTTGCTGCCATCACCTCCAGGCCCTGACGGCCTGCCGCCTTATTCCTCTGGAAAAGAAACCAGGATGTAGACCTATAGGGGTGGGGGAAGTGCTGAGGCGGATCATCGGAAAGTGCATAATGGAGGTGGTAAAGGACGATGTCAGGGCAGCAGCAGGAAACCTACAAGTGTGTGCTGGCCACCAGGCTGGTGGGGAGGCGGCCATTCACGCCATGAGATTGATATTTGAGCAGCGTGATTGTGAGGCCGTTCTTCTGTTGGATGCTTCAAACGCATTCAACATACTTAACCGCAAGGCTGCACTGCACAACATCAAGATAAAGTGTCCTAGCTTTGCGATGTATGTTGAAAATTCGTATAGGAATCCTTCAGACCTCTACATAGTAAACAACAAGGCTCTACGAGGTGATACCATCCTACAGTCGACCGAGGGAACAACACAGGGGGACCCTATTGCAATGGCAATGTATGCAATAGGCCTATCAGTGCTCCAACAAGAAATACAGTATGAAACAATTGGGGTCAAACAAGTGGCATATGCTGATGACCTCACAGGAGCAGGAAAAGTGGAGAACATCAAAAAGTGGTGGGACCTGGTAACATCGCGAGGTCCACATATAGGTTACCACCCTAACGCCAGCAAATCCTTCCTCATCGTGAAGCCAGATCATTATGATCGGGCTGTGGAGGTTTTCGGCGATAGTGAGGTTAAAATAACTAAGGACGGCCAAAGACATCTAGGCGCAGTAATTGGCACTACGGACTTCAAGACCCAGTACGTAGGGGGAAAAGTGAATGAGTGGGTTAGCGAAATCCATGCTCTATCGGAGATTGCTAACACAGAGCCACATGCGGCCTTTGCAGCATTCACACATGGAGTCAAGCATCGTTGGAACTACCTGATGCGTACCATCCCTGAGATCCGACCCCTCCTCCACCCTTTGGAAGAAGCAATCAGTGTCAAGTTCATTCCCAAACTAGTGAAACACCACGACTTAACCCTAGTAGAAAGAACACTTCCTGCACTTCCACCAAGACTGGGAGGGATGGGACTAACTAATCCAGAGGAGACTGCTGACTCTGAACATCAAAATTCACTTAAGCTCACGGCAGCCCTCACTGACCACATAATAGCCCAGAATGCAACAGGGGAAGTGGACACCAGCGAAGTTAATAAGATCCGTAGATCCATTACAACAGATCGGCAGCACTGCCAAAATGACATGTTGCAGCAATTATTGCTGCAGGTTCCAGAAAATCTGACAAAAAAAAAAAAAAGTAGCTATAGCGCAGGAGGTGGCACTGAACTGGCGACGGCGTTAACATATGCAACATCACTTTTACAAAAAACAATAACTGGTATGCTATTGGGTTTCGCGTACGCTGGCCGTGATGGTTTTGCCTCCCAATGCGTGGTGTGGTTATTCTATGATGGCTGATCACGCCAAGACGTAGTTTTATGCATGAGGCATGACGAGGTAAGGGATCTCACAGCAAATATGTTGAAGGAAATCTGCCGGGACGTCATGGTAGAACCGACCCTCCTTCCACTGGATGGCGAGATCCTCCAACACAGGACTTCAAACACATCTAACGAAGCCCGTGAGGACGTCAGTGCTCGAGGATTCTGGACGCGGGGACAGCGAGCTTTCTTCGACATCAGGATTTTTGATCCCATGGCCGCTTGTCACCGTAACCTAGCTCTCGATGCTGCACATAGGAGGAACGAGAACGACAAGAGAAGGGCATATGGGGAGAGAATTCAAAATGTCGATCAAGGCAGCTTCACTCCGCTAGTGTTCACAACCTCTGGTGGGATGGGCCCAAGCGCAAGATGTTTCTACGCCAGACTCGCGGAGCTGATCTCCGAACAGAAGCAGCAGCCCAGAAGTTATGTCACAGCCTGGATGAGATGTCGACTGTCCTTCTCTCTCCTTCGGTCGGCTTTGCTCTGCCTCAGGGGAACGAGAGCTTCTGCCCCTACTCCGTCAACTGCTGCAGATATCGACTATGAGGCTACAGTCACCGAATGCCGCATCGATCTGCGGCTCAACTAATTTAACACAGATAGGATAGTTGCTTATGTATTAGGATAGTTAATATTAAGGTAGTAGTAGTAGTAGTAGTAGTAGTAGTAGTAGTAGTAGTAGTAGTAGTAGTAGTAGTAGTAGTAGTAGTAGTAGTAGTAGTAGTAGTAGTAGTAGTAGTAGTAGTAGTAGTAGTAGTAGTAGGTTTCTCCTCATCCCTTACGGCATAAATTGTAAATATTCCGTGTGTTCACCGGCGTTCACCAAGTGAGTGGTGACCTGTGCTGGGTCAGTGGTAGGATAATGAGAAGGCTCGGCGCCAAGGTCAGTGTCGTTAGGCCTACTGTGACAGGGGTGGTCCCGAGACTATCGCCCCTATGGGGCCGAGAGTGCTGCCCATGCGGTCGCCCCCACCCCCCCCCCACCATAGTAACGGACTCTTAATGTAGGGTCTCGACGAACCTAGTGAGTATACATAACTGATATTACACCAGTGAGACCATATAAATAGTGGTTATTTGTGCCAAGGAAATATAAACTAGTGGATGGTCGCTATTAGGGGGGGGTAACCTACACACCCACGCGCGCACTTATGCCCCTACTACCTGGACACACCAGTCCAGCCTGTCACCTCTCCGCCCTTCCCTCATAAGAACCAGTATAATCTTGTGCCTGGGACTAAATCCGATGTCCGGAGGCGGACGTTACCGTCGCCCAAGGTGCTGGCCACTATGCCTGGTAACATTCCTTGCTGCGTCTGTGCTAGCCCGAACCAAAACTGCACAAATTGTGTTTGTGCGAGAAATAACCGACCATGTGTGAATTGCAGGAAGCTAGACCAGTGTCGGAACCCACGTCGCAGGGAGCCGACACAGGCGGCCACAGTGGATATCGCCGGGACCCAACTACCCGATGATATCCGAAATGATAGCAGTGAGTCTACTCAACCCGATAATGTAGTACTAATAAATGCTGCTCCCTCAGTAGCAGGTGTCCACGAGGAGAATGAGAGACAGCCGCCTCAGTGGAATGGCATGTCGATGGAAAATGCAGGCGTATGGGTCAAAGAAACCTACTCAGAAATTGTCAAGTGGTCGCCCGCTAACTTATTTGAACCACCCAAGTGTGCGGCCACCAAAGAAATGATTCGGGAGATGACTCACTTCATGACTGATTACACTCAGGACCGCTTCCTCGACCCCCTAGCTCTTCAAATACTGGCAATAATACCACATCTATTTTGTCAGAGGACACACACAAAGGCTAAGCACAAAGAAAATGTGGCAGCAATGAAGAGAAGGTTGACAATGTGGCAGACTGGGGCCCTAGATGATCTCCTATGTGAAGCAAGAACACTGCAGGAGAGACTAAAATCTACAGGTGACGGAAAGCAAAACACCGATGACGTGGCAAGACAATTTGGAAACAAAATGCGTGTGGGAAAAGTGTCTCTCGCGGTAAGATCTCTCACACATGAATCCTCCGGTGGAGTGATGCCAATAAACAGAGCGACATTAAAACTATTGAAAGAGAAACATCCCCCTGCAAGCGAAGATGAAGGCATCAGGCTCCAGGGTGCTTATATCCCACCAAACGCTGTCCTGTTCGAGAAAATAACAGGAGAGATGGTGTGGAAAAAGGCACTGAAGACTCGAGGCAGAGCCGGCCCTTCAGGTCTGGATGCAAACGGTTGGAGAGTCATCCTCAGCACAAACAAGTTTGGCCCTGTAGCAAGCGATCTCTGCACTGCCATTGCCACCCTTGCAAGAAAGCTTGCATCCTCTTGCTGCCATCACCTCCAGGCTCTGACGGCCTGCCGCCTTATTCCTCTGGAAAAGAAACCAGGATGTAGACCTATAGGGGTGGGGGAAGTGCTGAGGCGGATTATCGGAAAGTGCATAATGGAGGTGGTAAAGGACGATGTCAGGGCAGCAGCAGGGAACCTACAAGTGTGTGCTGGCCACCAGGCTGGTGGGGAGGCGGCCATTCACGCCATGAGATTGATATTCGAGCAGCGTGATTGTGAGGCCGTTCTTCTGGTGGATGCTTCAAACGCATTCAACATACTTAACCGCAAGGCTGCACTGCACAACATCAAGATCAAGTGTCCTAGCTTTGCGATGTATGTTGAAAATTCGTATAGGAATCCTTCAGACCTCTACGTAGTAAATAACAAGGCTCTACGAGGTGATACCATCCTACAGTCGACCGAGGGAACAACACAGGGGGACCCCGTTGCAATGGCAATGTATGCAATAAGCCTATCAGTGCTCCAACAAGAAATAAAGTATGAAACAACTGGGGTCAAACAAGTGGCATATGCTGATGACCTCACAGGAGCAGGAAAAGTGGAGGACATCAAAAAGTGGTGGGACCTGGTAACATCGCGAGGTCCACATATAGGGTACCACCCTAACGCCAGCAAATCCTTCCTCATCGTGAAGCCAGATCATTATGATCGGGCAGTGGAGGTCTTCGGCGAAAGTGAGGTTAAAATAACTAAGGACGGCCAAAGACATCCAGGCGCAGTAATTGGCACTACGGACTTCAAGACCCAGTACGTAGGGGGAAAAGTGAATGAGTGGGTTAGCGAAATCCATGCTCTATCGGAGATTGCTAACACAGAGCCACATGCGGCCTTTGCAGCATTCAAACATGGAGTCAAGCATCGTTGGAACTACCTGATGCGTACCATCCCTGAGATCCGACCTCTCCTCCACCCTTTAGAAGAAGCAATCAGTGTCAAGCTCATTCCCAAACTAGTGAAACACCACGACTGGCACTTCCACCAAGACTGGGAGGGATGGGACTAACTAATCCAGAGGAGATTGCTGACTCTGAACATCAAAATTCACTTAAGCTCACGGCAGCCCTCACTGACCACATAATCGCCCAGAATGCAACAGGTGAAGTGGACACCAGCGAAGTTAATAAGATTCGTAGGTCCATTACAACAGATCGGCAGCACTGCCAAAATGACATGTTGCAGCAACTATTGCTGCTGGTTCCAGAAAATTTGACAAAAAAAGTAGCTATAGCGCAGGAGGTGGGCGCCTCGAACTGGCTAACTACGTTACCGATAAGGGCAAATGGTTTCAGCCTTAACAAACAAGAATTTACAGATGCCATTGCTCTAAGGTACGGTTGGCCAGTAGATGGGTTGCCCTCCCAATGCGTGTGTGGCTATTCCTATGATGGCGATCACGCCATGGTTTGCAAGAAGGGGGGCTTCATATGCATGAGGCATGACGAGGTAAGGGATCTCACAGCAAATATGTTGAAGGAAACCTGCCGGGACGTCATGGTAGAACCGACCCTCCTTCCACTGGATGGCGAGATCCTCCAACACAGGACTTCAAACACATCTAACGAAGCCCGTGTGGACGTCAGTGCTCGAGGATTCTGGACGCGGGGACAGCGAGCCTTCTTCGACATCAGGATTTTTGATCCCATGGCCGTTTGTCACCGTAACCTAACTCTCGATGCTGCACATAGGAGGAACGAGAACGACAAGAGAAGGGCATATGGGGAGAGAATTCAAAATGTCGATCAAGGCAGCTTCACTCCGCTAGTGTTCACAACCTCTGGTGGGATGGGCCCAAGCGCAAGATGTTTCTACGCCAGACTCGCGGAGCTGATCTCCGAACAGAAGCAGCAGCCCAGAAGTTATGTCACAGCCTGGATGAGATGTCGACTGTCCTTCTCTCTCCTTCGGTCGGCTTTGCTCTGCCTCAGGGGAACGAGAGCTTCTGCCCCTACTCCGTCAACTGCTGCAGATATCGACAATGAGGCTACAGTCACCGAATGCCGCATCGATCTGCGGCTCAACTAATTTAACACAGATAGGATAGTTGCTTATGTATTAGGATAGTTAATATTAAGGTAAATAAATGGTGGCGAAGGTGTGGCTATTGGGGGAGGCTGGAGGCCACGTAGTAGTAGTAGTAGTAGTAGTAGTAGTAGTAGTAGTAGTAGTAGTAGTAGTAGTAGTAGTAGTAGTAGTAGTAGTAGTAGTAGTAGTAGTAGTAGTAGTAGTAGTAGTAGTAGTAGTAGTAGTAGTAGTAGTAGTAGTAGTAGTAGTAGTAGTAGTAGGCGGCCAGCGCGGCGTGGGTGTCGTGGACCGTCCCTCCTGATCTAAAGTGTTATTGGTGGGGACATACTCGTTGTGTGGGAGCGGGAATTTGACAATGTGTCCGTGAATATCGGATGTCACCCTAAGCATTGCCACCCAAGGTTTCTCCTCATCCCTTACGGCATAAATTGTAAATATTCCGTGTGTTCACCGGCGTTCACCATGTGAGTGGTGACCTGTGCTGGGTCAGTGGTAGGATAATGAGAAGGCTCGGCGCCAAGGTCAGTGTCGTTAGGCCTACTGTGACAGGGGTGGTCCCGAGACTATCGCCCCTATGGGGCCGAGAGTGCTGCCCATGCGGTCGCCCCCACCACCATAGTAACGGACTCTTAATGTAGGGTCTCGACGAACCTAGTGAGTATACATAACTGATATTACACCAGTGAGACCATATAAATAGTGGTTATTTGTGCCAAGGAAATATAAACTAGTGCCTGGTGTGACAAACTCTTGTCCATAGTGTATCATTCTGATGTATGGATGGTCGCTATTAGGGGGGGTAACCTACACACCCACGCGCGCACGTATGCCCCTACTACCTGGACACACCAGTCCAGCCTGTCAGCTCTCCGCCCTTCCCTCATAAGAACCAGTATAATCTTGTGCCTGGGACTAAATCAGATGTCCGGAGGCAGACGTTACCGTCGCCCAAGGTGCTGGTCACTATGCCTGGTAACATTCCTTGCTGCGTCTGTGCTAGCCCGAACCAAAACTGCACAAATTGTGTTT
>NW_024719810.1:0-10778 GCF_018991925.1 Homarus americanus | reverse complement strand
ATCGAGTATAACAAAGTCCCCTGATCGAGAATAACACAGTCCCCTGATCGAGTATAACAAACCCCCTTGATCAAGCATAACAAAGGCCCCTGATCGAGTATAACAAAGTCCCCTGGTCGAGTATAAAAAAGTCCCCTGATCGAGTTTAACAAAGTCTCTATTCCAGTATAACAAGGTCCCCTGATCGATTATAACAAAGGCCCCTTATCGAATATAACAAAGGCCCCTCATCGAGTATAACAAAGTCCCTTGGTCGAATATAACAAAGGCCCCTCATCGAATATAACAAAGGCCCCTCATCGAGTATAACAAAGTCCCATGATCGAGAATAACAAAGTCCCCTCATCGAATATAACAAAGTCCCCTGATCGAGTATAACAAATTTCCCTGATCGAGTATAACAAAGTCCCCTGATCGAGTATAACAAACTCCCCTGGTCGAGTATAACAAAGTCCCCTGATCCAGTATAACAAAGTCCCCTGATCGAGTATAACAAAGTCGCCTGAACGAGTATAACAAAGTCCCCTATTCCAGTATAACAAAGTCCCCTGATCGAGTATAACAAAGGCCCCTGATCGAATATAACAAAGGCCCCTGATCGAGTATAACAAAGTCCCCTGATCGAGTATAACAAAGCCCCCTGATCAAGTAAAACAATGTCCCCTGATCGAGTATATCAAAGTCCCCTCACCGAGTATAACAAAGTTCTTTGATCGAGTATAACAAAGCCCCCTCATAGAGTATAACAAAGTCCACTGATCGAGTATAACAAAGTCCCCTATTCCAGTATAACAAAGTTCCCTGATGGAGTATATCAAAGGCCCCTAATCGAGTATAACAAAGTCCCCTCATCGATTATAACAAATTCCCCTGATCGAGTAGAACAGAGGCCCCTCATCGAGTATAACAAAGTCCCCTGGTCGAGTATAACAATCTCCCCTGGTCGAGTATAACAAAGTCCCCTGATCGAGTATAACAAAGTCCCCTGATCGAGTATAACAAAGTCCCCTGAACGATTATAACAAAGGCCCCTTATCAAGTATAACAAAGCCCCCTGATCAAGTATAACAAAGCCCTCTCATTGAGTATAACAAAGTCCCCTGATCAAGTATAACAAAGTCCCCTGAACGAGTAGAACAAAGTTGCCTCATCGTGTTTAACAAAGGCCCCTCATCGAGAATAACAAAGGCCTTTGATCGAGTTTAACAAAGGCCCCTGTTCCAGTATAACAATGTCCTCTGATCGAGTATAACAAAGTCCACTGAACGAGTATAACAAAGCCCCTCATCGAGTATAACAAAGGCCCCTGATCGAGTATAACAAAGTTCCCTGAACGAGTATAACAAAGCCCCCTAATCGAGTATAACAAAGTCCCCCCTTATCGAGAATAACAAAGTCCCCTATTCAGGTATAACCAGCCCTGATCCAAGTATAAGAAAAGGCCCCCAGGTCGAGTATAACAAAAGTCCCTGGTCGAGTATAACAGCTCCTCTGGTCCAGGTATAAACAAAAGGTCTCCTGATCGAGTATAACCGAAGTCCACACTTGATCGAATTTATAACAAAAGGCCTCTGATCGAGTATAACAAAGTCCCTGAATTTGATTATAACAAAGGCCCTGATAAGAGTATAACAAAAGTTCCCTGATCGGAAGGTATAACAAAGGCCCTGATCGAGGTATAACAAAGATCCCCTGGTCGAGTATAACAAAAGGCCCCTCTTCGGGTTAACAAAGGCCCCCTCATCGGGGTATAACAAAAGTCCCTGGTCGAGTATAACAAAAGTCCTCTGATCGAGTATAACAAAGTCCCTTTATCGAGTATAAAAAAGTACCCTGGCCCAGTATAACAAAGTACCCATATCGAGCATAACAAAGTCCCCTGATCGATTATAAAAAAGTCATCTGGTCGAGTATAGCAAAAGGCCCTGATCGAGTAAGAAAAAGTCCCCTGATCGAGTATAACAAAGTCCCCTGATCGAGTATAGCAAAGGTCCCTGATCGAGTATAACCAAAAGTCCCTGAACGGTGCGCTACCAAAAGGCCCCTGATCGAATATAACAAAGTTACCTGATCGAGTAAAACAAAACCCCCTGATCGAGTATAACAAAGTCCCCTGATCGAGTATAACAAAGTCCCCTGATCGAGTATAACAAATGCCCCTGATCGAGTTTAACTAAGGCCCCTCATCGAGTATAACAAAGTTCCCTGGTCGAGTATAACAAAGGCCCCTGTCGAATATAACAAAGGCGCCTGAACGAGTATAACAAAGGCCTCTGATTGAGTATAACAAAGTTTCCTGATCGAGTATATCAAAGTCCCCTGATCGGGTATAACAAAGTCCCCCTGATCGAGAATATCACAGTCCCCTGATCGAGTATAACAAAGCCCCCTGATCAAGTATAACAAAGGCCCCTGATCGAGAATAACAAAGTCCCCTGGTCGAGTATAACAAAGTCCCGTGATCGAGTATAACAAAGGCTCCTCATCGAATATAACAAAGTCCCATAATCGGGAATAACAAAGTCCCCTCATCTAATATAATAAAGTCCCCTGATCGAGTATAACAAATTCCCCTGATCGAGTATAACAAAGTCCCGTGATCGAGAATAACAAACTCCCCTGGTCCAGTATAACAAAGTTTCCTGATCGAGTATAACAAAGTTTCCTGATCGAGTATAACAAAGTTTCCTGATCGAGTATAACAAAGTCCCCTAATCGAGTATAACAAAGTCGCCTGAACGATTATAACAAAGTCCCCTATTCGAGTATAACAAAGTCCCCTGATCGGGTATAACAAAGGCCCTGATCGAGTATAACAAAGGCCCCTCATCAGGTATAACAAAGTCCGTGATCGAGTATAACAAAGTCCGTCATCGAATATAACAAAGGTCCCTGATCGGAAATTATATAAAGCCCCTGATCCAGGTAAAAACAAAGTCCCCTGATCAGGTATAGCAAAAGTCCCTCACCGAGTATAACAAAGTTCCTGATCCCAGGTATAACAAAAGTCCCTGATCGGGTATAACAAGCCCCCCTGATCAGGTAAAACAAAGTCCCTGATCCAGGTATAACAAAAGTCCCTCACCGAGTATAACAAAGTTCCCTGATCGAGTATAACAAAGCCCCCTCATAGAGTATAACAAAGTCCACTGATCGAGAATAACAAAGTCCCCTGATCGGGTATAACAAAGGCCCCTGATCGAGTATAACAAAGGCCCCTCATCGAGTATAACAAATTCCCGTGATCGAGTATAACAAAGTCCCGTCATCGAATATAACAAAGTCCCCGCAACGAGTATAACAAATTACCCTGATCGAGTAGAAAAAATTCCCTTCATCGAGTATAACAAAGGCCCCTCATCGAGTATAACAAAGTCCCATGATCGAGAATAACAAAGTCCCCTTATCGAGTATAACAAAGTCCCGTGATCAAGTATAACAAAGTCCCCTCATCGAATATAACAAAGTCCCCTGATCGAGTATAACAAAGTCCCCTGATCGTGTATAACAAAGCCCCCTCATCGAGTATAACAAAGTCCCCAGATCAAGTACAACAAAGTCCCAGGAACAAGTATAACAAAGTCCCCAGATTGAGTATAACAAAGTCCCCTCACCGAGTATAACAAAGTACCCTGATCGAGTATAGCAAAGTCCCCTGATCGGGTACAACAAAGGCCCCTGATCGAGTATAACAAAGTCCATTGAACGAGTATAACAAAGTCCCCTGATCGAGCATAACAAAGTCTCCTGATCGAGTATAACAAAGTGCCCTCATCGAGTATAACAAAGTCCCCTGATCGAGTATAACAAAGCCCCCTCATCGAGTATAACAAAGTCCCCTGATCGAGTATAAGAAAGTCCTTGATCGAGTATAACAAGAAGTCCCTCATCGAGTATAACAAAGTCTCTGATCGAAGGTATAACAAAGTCCCCTGATCGATTATAACAAAAGGCCCCTAATCCCAGGTATAGCAAGATCCCCTGATCGAGTATAACAAAGGACCTGATCAGGTTTAATAAGGCCCTTGATCGAGTATAACCAGTCCCTGCTCGAGTATAACAAACTCCCCTGGTCGAGTATAACAAAGTCCCCTAATCGAGTATAACAAAGGCCCTTGATTGAGTATAACAAAGTCCCTTGAACGATTATAACAAAGGCCCCTGATCAAGTATAACAAAGCCCCCCTGATCGTGTATAACAAAGCCCCCTCATCGAGTATAACAAAGTCCCCAGATCAAGTATAACAAAGTCCCCTGAACAAGTATAACAAAGTCCCCTAATCGAGTATAACAAAGTCCCCTCACCGAGTATAACAAAGTACCCTGATCGAGTATAGCAAAGTCCTGATCGGGTACAACAAAGGCTCCCTTGATCGAGTATAACAAAAGTCCCTGAGCGAGTATAACAAAGTCCCCTGAACGATTATAACAAAGGCCCCTGATCGAGTATAACAAAGTCCCCTGATCGAGTATAACAAAGGACCCTGATCGAGTTTAACAATGGCCCTTGATCGAGTATAGCAAATTCCCCTGATCGAGTATAACAAAGTCCCCTGATTGAGTATAACAAAGTCCCTTGAACGATTATAACAAAGGCCCCTGATCAAGTATAACAAATCCCCCCTGATAGTGTATAACAAAGCCCCCTCATCGAGTATAACAAAGTCCCCAGATCAAGTATAACAAAGTCCCATGAACAAGTATAACAAAGTCCCCTGATTGAGTATAACAAAGTCCCCTCACCGAGTATAACAAAGTACCCTGATCGAGTATAGCAAAGTCCCCTGATCGGGTACAACAAAGGCCCTTGATCGAGTATAACAAAGTCCACTGAACGAGTATAACAAAGTCCCCTGATCGAGTATAACAAAGTTCCCTAATCGAGTTTAACAAAGGCCCTTGATCGAGTATAACAAAGTCCCCTGCTCGAGTATAACAAACTCCCCAGGTCGAGTATAACAAAGTCCCCTGATCGAGTATAACAATGTCCCCTAATTGAGTATAACAAAGTCCCTTGAACGATTATAACAAAGGCCCCTGATCAAGTATATCAAAGCCCCCCTGATCGTGTATAACAAAGCCCCCTCATCGAGTATAACAAAGTCCCCAGATCAAGTATAACAAAGTCCCATGAACAAGTATAACAAAGTCCCCTGATTGAGTATAACAAAGTCCCCTCACCGAGTATAACAAAGTACCCTGATCGAGTATAGCAAAGTCCCCTGATCGGGTACAACAAAGGCCCTTGATCGAGTATAACAAAGTCCACTGAACAAGTATAACAAAGTCCCCTGAACGAATATAACAAACTCCCCTGATCGAGTATAACAAAGTCCCCTGAACGATTATAAGAAAAGCCCCTGATCGAGTATAACAAAGTTCCCTGATCGAGTATAACAAAGCCCCCTGATCGAGTACAACAAAGTCCCCTGATCGAATTTAACAAAGGACCCTGATCGAGTATAACAAAGTCCCCTGGTCGAGTATAACAAAGGCCCCTCATCGAGTTTAACAAAGGCCCCTAATCGAGTATAACAAAGTCCCCTGATCATATATAACAAAGTCCCTGAACGAGTATAACAAAGTTCTGATCGGCATAACAAAAGTCCGCCGATCGAGTATAACAAAGTCCCTTGAACGAGCACAAAAGTCCCTGATTCATAACAAAGGCCCCTGATCGAGCTTAACAAAGGCCCCAGATCGAGTATAACAAAGTCCCCTGGTCGAGTATAACAAACTCCCCTGGTTGAGTATAAAAAAGTCCCCTGATCGAGTATAACAAAGTCCCCTGATCGAGTATAACAAAGTCTCCTGAACAATTTTAACAAAGTCCCCTGAACGAGCATAACAAAGTCCCCTGATCGAGAATAACAAAATCCGCTGATCGAGTATAACAAAGTCCCCTGTTAGAGTATAACAAAGTCCCCTGATCGAGTATAACAAAGGCCCCTGATCGAGTTCAACAAAGGCCCCTGATCGAGTATAACAAAGTCCCCTGTTCGAGTATAACAAAGTCCCATGATCGAGTATAACAAACTCCCTGGTCGAGTATAACAAAACCCCTATCTGAGCATAGTTCCATCGAAAATGCCCCTAATCGAAAATGTCCTCATCGAAAGTATAACAAAGTCCCGTGATCGAGTATAACAAAGCCCCTCATCGAGTATATAACAAAGTCCCCTGATCGAGTATAACAAAGTCCCCTGATCGAGTATAACAAAGTCCCCTGAACGATTATAACAAAGGCCCCTGATCAAGTATAACAAAGCCCCCTCATCAAGTATAACAAAGCCCTCTCATTGAGTATAACAAAGTCCCCTGATCAAGTATAACAAAGTCCCCTGAACGAGTAGAACAAAGTTGCCTCATCGAGTTTAACAAAGGCCCCTCATCGAGAATAACAAAGGCCTTTGATCGAGTTTAACAAAGGCCCCTGTTCCAGTATAACAAAGTCCTCTGATCGAGTATAACAAAGTCCACTGAACGAGTATAACAAAGCCCCTCATCGAGTATAACAAAGGCCCCTGATCGAGTATAACAAAGTTCCCTGAACGAGTATAACAAAGCCCCCTAATCGAGTATAACAAAGTCCCCCTTATCGAGAATAACAAAGTCCCCTGTTCGAGTATAACAAAGCCCCCTGATCAAGTATAAGAAAGGCCCCAGATCGAGTATAACAAAGTCCCCTGGTCGAGTATAACAAACTCCTCTGGTCGAGTATAACAAAGTCTCCTGATCGAGTATAACAAAGTCCCTTGATCGGGTATAACAAAGGCCTCTGATCGAGTATAACAAAGTCCCCTGAACGATTATAACAAAGGCCCCTGATCGAGTATAACAAAGTTCCCTGATCGAGTATAACAAAGGCCCCTGATCCAGTATAACAAAGATCCCCTGGTCGAGTATAACAAAGGCCCCTCATCGAGTTTAACAAAGGCCCCTCATCGAGTATAACAAAGTCCCCTGGTCGAGTATAACAAACTCCCCTGGTCGAGTATAACAAAGTCCCCTCATCGAGTATAACAAATTCCCCTGATCGAGTAGAACAAAGTCCCCTCATCTAGTATAACAAAGGCCCCTCATCGAGTATAACAAAGTCCCCTGATCGAGAATAACAAAGTCCCCTCATCGAAAATAACAAAGTCCCCTGATCGAGTATAACAAAGTTCCGTGATCGAGTATAACAAAAGTCCCTGATCGAGTATAACAAACCCCTGAACGATTATAAATTAAAGGCCCCTGATCGAATATAACAAAAGTTAGCCTGATCGAGTAAAACAAAACCCCTGATCGAGTATAACAAAGTCCCCTGATCGAGTCCCATCGAATTTCTGACGATCGAAGCCTCATCGAGTATAACAAAGTTCTGTCGAGTATAACAAAGTACCCCTCATCGAAGAGGAATAGCGCCTGATCGAGTATAACAAAGTCCCCTGATTGAGTATAACAAAGTTTCCTGATCGAGTATATCAAAGTCCCCTGATCGGGTATAACAAAGTCCCCCTGATCGAGAATATCATAGTCCCCTGATCGAGTATAACAAAGCCCCCTGATCAAGTATAACAAAGGCCCCTGATCGAGAATAACAAAGTCCCCTGGTCGAGTATAACAAAGTCCCGTGACCGAGTATAACAAAGGCCCCTCATCGAATATAACAAAGTCCCATGATCGGGAATAACAAAGTCCCCTCATCTAATATAATAAAGTCCCCTGATCGAGTATAACAAATTCCCCTGATCGAGTATAACAAAGTCCCCTAATCGAGAATAACAAACTCCCCTGGTCCAGTATAACAAAGTTTCCTGATCGAGTATAACAAAGTTTCCTGATCGAGTATAACAAAGTCCCCTAATCGAGTATAACAAACTCGCCTGAACGATTATAACAAAGTCCCCTATTCGAGTATAACAAATTCCCCTGATCGAGTATAACAAAGGACCCTGATCGAGTATAACAAAGGCACCTCATCGAGTATAACAAAGTCCTCTGATCGAGTATAACAAAGCTCCCTGATCGAGTAAAACAAAAGTCCCTGATCGAGTATAACAAAGCCCCCTGATCGAGTAAAATGAAAGTCCCTGATCGAAAGTATAACAAAGTCCCCTCACCGAGTATAACAAAGTTCCCTGATCGAGTATAACAAAGTCCCCTGATCGGGTATAACAAAGCCCCCTGATCGAGTAAAACAAAGTCCCCTGATCGAGTATAATAAAGTCCCCTCACCGAGTATAACAAAGTTCCCTGATCGAGTATAATAAAGCCCCCTCATAGAGTATAACAAAGTCCACTGATCGAGAATAACAAAGTCCCCTGATCGGGTATAACAAAGGCCCCTGATCGAGTATAACAAAGGCCCCTCATTGAGTATAACAAATTCCCGTGATCGAGTATAACAAAGTCCCGTCATCGAATATAACAAAGTCCCCGCAACGAGTATAACAAATTACCCTGATCGAGTAGAAAAAATTCCCTTCATCGAGTATAACAAAGGCCCATGATCGAGAATAACAAAGTCCCCTTATCGAGTATAACAAAGTCCCCTGATCAAGTATAACAAAGTCCCCTCATCGAATATAACAAAGTCCCCTGATCGAGTATAACAAAGTCCCCTGAACGATTATCACAAAGGCCCCTGATCGAGTATAACAAAGTTACCTGATCGAGTAAAAAAAAACCCCTGGTCGAGTATAACAAAGGCCCCTGATCGAATATAACAAAGGCGCCTGAACGAGTATAACAAAGGCCCCTGATCGAGTATAACAAAGTTCCTGATCGAGTATAAGAAAGTCCCCTGATCGGGTATAACAAAGTTCCCCTGATCGAGAATAACAAATTCCCCTGATCGAGTATAACAAAGCCCCCTAATCGAGTATAACAAAGTCCCCTGATCGAGGATAAGAAAGTCCTTGATCGGGTATAACAAAGTCCCCTCATCGAGTATAACAAAGTCTCCTGATCGAGTATAACAAAGTCCCCTGATCGAGTATAACAAAGGCCTCTTGATCGAGTATAACAAAGTCCCCTGATCGAGTAAAACAAAGTCCCCTGATCGAGTATAACAAAGTCGCCTAAACGATTATAACAAAGTCCCCTATTCGAGTTTAACAAAGTCCCCTGATCGAGTATAAAAATGGCCCCTAATCGAGTATAACAAAGTCCCCTCATCGAGTATATCAAAGTCCCCTGATCGAGTATAACAAAGCCCCCTCATCAAGTATAACAAAATCCCCTGATCGAGGAGAACAAAGTCCTTGATCGAGTATAACAAAGTCCCCTGAAAAAGCATAACAAAGTCTCCTGATCGAGTATAACAAAGTGCCCTCATCGAGTATAACAAAGTCCCCTGATCGAGTATAACAATGCCCCCTCATCGAGTATAACAAAGTCCCCTGATCGAGTATAAGAAAGTCGTTGATCGAGTATAACAAAGTCCCCTCATCGAGTATAACAAAGTCTCCTGATCGAGTATAACAAAGTCCCCTGATCGAGTATAACAAAGGCCTCTAATCAAGTATAACAAAGTACCCTGATCAAGTATAACAAGGTCCCCTGAACGATTATAACAAAGGCCCCTGATCGAGTATAACAAAGTCCCCTGATCAAGTTTAACAAAGGCCCCTGATCGAGTATAACAAAGTCCCCTGATCGAGTATAACAAAGGACCCTGATCGAGTTTAACAAAGGCCCTTGATCGAGTATAACAAAGTCCCCTGGTCGAGTATAACAAACTCCCCTCGTCGAGCATAACAAAGTCCCCTGATGGAGTATAACAAAGTCCCCTGATTGAGTATAACAAAGTCCCTTGAACAATTATAACAAAGGCCCCTGATCAAGTATAACAAAGCCCTCTGATCGTGTATAACAAAGCCCCCTCATCGAGTATAACAAAGTCCCCAGATCAAGTATAACAAAGTCCCCTGAACAAGTATAACAATGTCCCCTGATCGAGTATAACAAAGTCTCCTCACCGAGTATAACAAAGTACCCTGATCGAGTATTGCAAAGTCCCCTGATCGGGTACAACAAGGGCCCCTGATCGAGTATAACAAAGTCCGCTGAACGAGTATAACAAAGTCCCATGATCGAGTATAACAAAGTTCCTTAATCGAGTATAACAAAGGCCCTAATCGAGTATAACAAAGTCCCCTGGTCGAGTATAACAAAGTCCCCTGATAGAGTATAACAAAGTCCCCTGATCGAGTATAAGAGTATTTGATCGAGTATAACAAAGTCCCCTCATCGAGTATAACAAAGTCTCCTGATCGAGTATAACAAAGTCCCCCTGATCGAGAATATCACAGTCCCCTGATCGAGTATAACAAAGCCCCCTGATCAAGTATAACAAAGGCCCCTGATCGAGAATAACAAAGTCCCCTGGTCGAGTATAACAAAGTCCCGTGATCCAGTATAACAAAGGCCCCTCATCGAATATAACAAAGTCCCATGATCGGGAATAACAAAGTCCCCTCATCTAATATAATAAAATCCCCTGATCGAGTATAACAAATTCCCCTGATCGAGTATAACAAAGTCCCCTGATCGAGAATAACAAACTCCCCTGGTCCAGTATAACAAAGTTTCCTGATCGAGTATAACAAAGTTTCCTGATCGAGTATAACAAAGTCCCCTAATCGAGTATAACAAAGTCGCCTGAACGATTATAACAAAGTCCCCTATTCGAGTATAACAAAGTCCCATGATCGAGTATAACAAAGGACCCTGATCGAGTATAACAAAGGCACCTGATCGAGTATAACAAAGTCCCCTGATCGAGTATA
>NW_024719809.1:0-19012 GCF_018991925.1 Homarus americanus | reverse complement strand
ATCACTGTCACGTGCCTGTGGCGCTCGAGAACTCGCATAGCGTGAGGCATATGTTCACACCTACATTTCATACAAGCTATTAATAAATTGTTAATTGTACTTATTATATTATTATTGTTCTTAGTTACTTAGGTTAATTGTATATTTATGTATGTTATTAATATGCATCATTGTCTTACTCTGTTAAGTCAACTCAAGAGTAGTATTAATTAATTATATAAAATATCCAGCAAATGTCCTGGATCACGTGATATGAGACGCGCTCCTCGGCGTGCCCACGCTCCCCAGTAGCGAAAAACCGTGGCATAGGGTAGACGTGTCCATTCGTTCTCTAGCCTTGAACCCTTGTCTAGTGTCTTGTCCAGCCCTCTGCAATGCCCTAGGGGTATCAGGTATTAGTGACACGTTTAGTTAGGCCTAGGAAGGGATCCTGGTGGTAAGGAATCTCCTGTTTGGTAGGAATAATCATTTTGTAGTGATTGCTGTTTATATATACTGTATGTTTGTGTAATATATTTATGTAAAGTAATATTAGTTTGGTCTAACTCCTTACGGTATATTTTCGCCCTTCCGGCATCACTCTTATTTTATTGTACAATTACTTATACCCTTAAGTTCATGTTTGCTAGTCATTACTCCCTTTAGAACATAAATTGAATTAATTAATTATCTTCCCTTTTGTGACTTACTTATTTCAACTGTTCTTACTTATTCAAGTACATTTAGTTGAGTAGGTTTTTGGTGGGGATAATTATTGCCGTGTTAACTATTTGTTCCTTTATTTGTTAATAACTTGGGATAGGTTTCACTCCCCAAGTATAAAGGGTAGTGGGATCCCTACAAGTGGGGGCCTGTCCGGGAGCTAACCACCATTGTTGTGTCATATCAAGTGTTGTTACTCGCCAGGTGTTGTTTCATCGCTAAGTATTTTTGGATGCAAGTTGCTGTGTTCACAGTGTTCATTTATATTACTCCTGTTATTGCTTAAGCTACTGGTGAGTTAACCCTTATCTTGTGTTCCAGGTGTTTGGTTAATCCCTTGCTGTGTTTCACAGTTGATTGCATTTTGATATTATTAATTAGCTAGCTAGTTAGCTTAGCTGCCACGGTTACTTTTTTTTCGCTATTCGATTTTGAGTTCAACATGTTTGACCTGGAAAGCTTTTTGGCTTCACCTTCAGCCGAAGTACTGAAGGGGCTTACTAAGGCAGAGTAGCATCGTGTAGTGATCGCATAGCACCAGAGCATGCTGATTTCGAATATATGGTCCACGATTCGATTGCAGGGTAATTAGTGGCCAGTCCAATGCCGTACTTAAACATTCAAGTCAGAATCATGAACACTGATCTAGAAGAACTGAGAAATGCAGAGACCTGCAGTTGTAGCATTAGTAAATATGACAAATTTTGTGACGAGAGGTACCGGTATGGCCAGCATAAGGACAGAACCAGACAATGTGATGTAGTTGTGGCCAGAATTAGGCTAGATACAGACACATCTGGCAAGTTAGTAACGCTGTACCTATACCGAACTCAGCATGTAAACTTTACGATAAACCTTAAAGCATACACTTGAACACTATTGAATGTGACACTGTCAAAGGCTTCAGGCCACCTGGCTTATTGTATCATGAGCTTTGTAATTACTACACTGAATCGGGGGTGCTTGAGGACATTCTTGCTGTTTATCCCAAATTTGCTTAACCCACACTGATTAGTCTTCAATTAGAATATGACGTCCAATGTATATGAACCGCTGTCTTGCATGGCAGCGAACAGTGACAATCACCCACACGACTCTGACCTATATTTACTGCTAATGAATATGATGTATTTCTTTTGTACGAACCTCTGTCCTGTGAACAGTGACATTACCCACATGAATCTGACATATATATATATATATATATATATATATATATATATATATATATATATATATATATATATATATATATATGTATATATATATATATATATATATATATATATATATATATATATATATATATATATATATATATTTTATTATATATATATATATATATATATATATATATATATATATATATATATGTAACCGGTCGAATTTACTGGACTTTATTTTCTCACTTGACTTGGGGTTTATTCAAGATTAATAGATGGTAATGGCAGTGGAAGCGCCCCTTTGAGAAAAATCCCGAACCAGCACAAGAACACTCAAATCTACTAAACAAAATGAATTGTCCGTGACCCGTGGAAGGATAGCGTCTGTGACTGGGATGAATGAGACACACTGTAAAATTTAGACACTCATATTCCCTCCAACACTACAAACACAATCAAATAATGGTACACCAATATGCGCACCTCTTAACTTGAACTTAAAACACTACTCTGGGGAATAAAAGTTATACATGATATAGAAATTATTAGAAACTCAGGCAACAATAAATTTGAAGTATTAATAAATGTTGCTTGCACACATGAAACAGGCCTTAAGGGCTTTCAACAAAATAATATCCAGCAATGAGAAAATGGTATTCAAAAATAAGAAATTAATAATTCCACCATGAATAAGCCTAAAGGGCACTCAATATAATTATGTTACACCAACAGATGCACACCTCCTAACCTAACTTAAACACTACTCTGGGGAACAAAGGTTATATCAGAGATTGAAACTATATAGAAATATTAAATGCACACAGCATACATTAGTAACTGAAAAAATAGTATTAACTACACACAAATATTGTCACTTATTATAAAGGCGTTACTGAGTCCAATACCCGTGAACCATGCTCCCTAACCTAACACACACACACAGATTCCACCTGCACTCCGTAGTCATTTAAGGCACAACCAACAGGCACCCATAGTTGAAGGCCCAAATCAGCCTTTCTCCACCTTGGAAAGTGTACCTCTAAACTCCACTGACTCTTGGCCCCAGTGTGCGACCCTGTATCACTCAGCTAGCTTCACTTTACCCCCAGTACATCCATAAAGCGGAAGGGAGTGAGCCAATCAGACCTTGTACAGTTGAGAGAAGCTTTAGCTTCCCGTTAGCAAGAGGGTTTCACTAAGCTGCTCGAGACATGTGGTGTTGTGAGCCGAGGTAGAGGAGAGCTGATGACCCCAACGATCGTCCCGTCGTCAGCTGGGCACCCAGACGGCTAGATTCCCTCAAGAGATCCTTTGATACCCAGCTAAACAGTGACAGGCCTACACTGATCGGTCCAATGGCGACAATCGCCACCCTCAATCATCAACGGCAGTCTCAAACGGCAGTCAATCTCTCGCAGTCATCACTCTCGCAGTCAATTTCTCGCAGTCAATTGGGTTCTGGCGGAAACCCTGAAATGAACTCACTGTTAGCTCTAGTTTACTTTATCACTGCCCTATCTAAACCCTGTCTGAGATGAATGAGACTTACTTTTTATACTGCAATAGCCCAGCACAGGTGACTAGACCACATGACTATTTCTGTGGACGGACGCACAGGGATGTCCTGTAGGTCCAATCTCTTTCACGTGACTGAGGACCAGCCAGCGTCGCGTCTCTCCAAGGCGCTAGCTTAGGCCTACGTGACATATTTTCCGCCTAACTAATAACTCCTTGGGACACCCATAACATTATTCAGACTGATAAACGATCTATAATAATTCCAAATTCAATAATAGTCCCTTAACTTCATGAATCGCATCATTATTAATTCGGCAAATTATATTTAATATCATATAGGCCTAGTTCCACAACCTCCCACTATGTGCGGGGAGCGCTCTCTTCCCTCAGACGACCTTGAAAGCTCAGTATCGCCAATGGCGCTGCATTTGAAATTACTCTGAAATTTCTGAATATTACATATATATATATATATATATATATATATATATATATATATATATATATATATATATATATATATATATATATATATATATATATATATATATATATATATATATATATATTGCTGTTAATGAATATGATGTATTTCTTTGTGTATGAACCTCTGTCCTGCGTGGCAGTGAGAAGTGATACCACCCTCAGTATCAAAACCTGACAATTACTCAGAATAGGCAAACTGTACTCCAAGCTTTGTCAATATATTTGTTAAACTAAAATCCTCCTCCTTTCCTTCCTCCATCTCCTCCTCGTCTCCTCCTTCCCTTCCTCCCACTCCTCCTGTTTCCCCTCCTCCTCCTGACTTAACATTCCACATGACAATGTTATTCACATTTTTCTAGGAGGACTGATGTTCAACTAGCTTTAACATTCCAAAAGCACTCTGGCCCTCCACCTGCTGTTCCTCCACTGTAATCGTTCCACGTCCTTCTTGACACCCTCCTCCCCACAGTGTATCGACACACGCACACGCTGCTAAAAGATTTTATGCATTACTACATTCAGTCTGAAATTAGGTGTCATGAAGCCGAAAATTAACATGCTGTATACACGCTAGGATACTTTACTGGTGGTGTGTTCCCCACGATCTGGGGGTTTTTATTTAAATTATTTTGGTTTGTGATTTAGTCTTTCTTTTTTCCTTTAAACAGCTGGCTATGTAAAGGTGCATCTATACGCTGTATAGGATGTTAGTATAATTTTGAAGGCCTTTTAGTAAATTTTTTTTGTCAACTTTGTTACTAGACATAAAGTTACCTGAACTAAACGAAACTAAACTAACCTTATCTCGATTAATTTAAGTAGAGTATGATTATGCTTTGATTACCATGATTTTTTAGGAAAATATTAACAATATAGACCGTTGTGCGTGGGTTAAGACTTTATTAGCCTAAAATGTGGCACTGTTTGTGTTCAACATTTCGAGACGGTTGTGCTTTCAGAAGTATAATTGAAGTAATGGACGCAGTACAGTATAGTGTAAAATCAGGGGTTGTTTTTCATCATAATTGGCATCCATTAGTATAGAAATTGCATATTATTATTTTTTTTTTTACATTTGTAGATTAAAAAGATAAAAACGTGTTTATAGAAATTTTTGTTTCTTCATTCCTTGATTTATTGTTTTTTGTTTTCTAGTGTGATGCCTATGTTGTAATAATAATAATGATAATAATTATAGTAATAATAATAAAAATAATTATAATAAATAATTATAATAACAAGTACAGTAGGATAATGGTGAAAATAATAATAAATAATAATAATGAAGATAAGAATAATAATAACAGTTAGTAACACATTATACATTTAATACCAAATAAATATAGTAAGAACAACAAATTTAGAAGGTCTCATTCCCAGCAAGAACACCGCCCAGCAAATGCATGTACAGTATACATGTCTGTACCTAAGTGATTTATGCCTGCTAATGTGCGTTGCCAAAGTACTGGTGGACTAGATTCCATTAACTGCGTATGTCCGAGCCTTAGTCGAACCGTGGGAAAGACACAATAAAAGGTGAGGCGAGAGAAAGGGGTGAGGCATGAGGCAAGGGTGAGGCATGGGGAAGGGGTGAGACATGAGTGGGGGGTGAGGCATGAGAACGGGGTGTGGCATGAGGGTAAGGGTGAGGCATGGGGAAGAGGTGAGGCATGAGAAGAGGAGGCATGGGGAAGAAGTGTGGCATGAGGTGGGTGAGGCATGGGGAAGGATGAGACATGAGTAGGGGTGAGGATGAGAACGGTGGCATGAGGGGTAAGGGTGAGGCATGGGGAAGAGGTGGAGGCATGAGTAAAGGGTGAGGCATGAGCAGGAGGCATGAGGTAAAGGTGGAGGCATGGGGAAGGTGAGGCACGAGTAAGGGGTGAGGCATGAGAACAGGAGACATGAGGTAGGTGAGGCATGAGAAAGGGGTGAGGCATGATGAAGGGGTGAGGTATGATGAAGGGGTGAGGAATGGGTGAGGTGAGGAAGGAATGAGGTATGATGAAGGGGTGGAGGCATGGGGAAGGTGAGGCATGAGTAAGGGTGAGGGGCATGATAAGGGGTGAGGCATGAGGAAGGGGTGGGGCATGAAGAAGGGGTGAGGAATGGGTGAGGTATGGAGGAAGGAATGAGGTATGATGAAGGGGTGAGGCATGGGGAAGGGGGTGAGGCATAAGGGGTGAGGCATGATGAAGGGGTGAGGCATGATGAAGGGGTGAGGCATGAGGAAAGGGTGGGGCATGAAGAAGGGGTGAGGCATGAGTAAGGGGTGAGGCATGAGAACAAGGTGAGGGATGGGGAAAGGGTGAGGCGTGAGGAAGGGGTAAGGCATGAGGAAGGGGTGGAGCATGAATAAGGGGTGAGGCATGAAGAAGGGGTGAGGTATGATGGTGCGCCATGGGGAAGAGCTGAGACAATGATGAAGGTGAGGCATGGGGAAGGGGTAAGGCATGAGGAAGCTGGGGCATGAAGAAGGGGTGAGGCATGAGGAATGGGTGAGGTACGAGGAAGGAATGAGGTATGATGAAGGGGTGAGGCATGAGGAAGGGGTGGGACATGAAGAAGGGATGAGGCATGATGAAGGGGTGAGGATGGGGAAGGGATGAGACATGGGGAAGGGGTGAGGCATGAGGTAAGGGGGTGAGGTATGAGGAGGATGAGACATGAGGAAGGGGTGAGGAGGAAGAGGTGAGGAATGAGGAGGGATGAGACATGAGGAAGTTGTGAGGCATGTAAGGGTGAGACATGGAAGGTGTGAGGCATGAGGAAAGGGGGTGAGGTATGAGGTAAGGGGCTGAGGCATGGGAGGGGATGAGGCATGAGGAAGGGGAGGCATGGGGAAGGGGTGAGGCATGGGTAGGGGTGAGGCATGGGGTAGGGATGAAGCATGAGGAAGGGGTGAGGCATGAGGTAAGGGTGAGGCGCGGGAGGGGATGAGGGATGAGGAAGGAGGAGGCATGGGGAAGGAAAAGGCATGGGGAAGGTGTGAGGATGAGGAAGGTGAGGTATGAGGTAAGGGGTGAGACATGGGGAGGGGATGAGGCATGAGGAAGGGGTGAGGCATGGGGAAGGGATGAAGCATGAGGAAGGGGTGAGGCGTGAGGCATGGGGAGGGGATGAGGCATAAGAATGGGTGAGGCATGAGGAAGGGGTGAGGCATGTGAAAGGGGTGAGGCACGGGAAAGGGGTGAGGCATGGGAAAGAGGTGAGGCATGTGGAAGAAGTGACGATTATGGAAAGCGTAGCAATGAGGATGGAAGGGGAAGAGAAATGTCTGAAACAGTTTTAAGGTATAACTGGGAAAGAGAGGTCAGGTCTGGACTAAAAGGAGAGAGAAATGCGTCAAACAAGGTGGAATGACGCATGCCATGTAATGTAATGATTGGAGATTGACAAAAATACAGCCTACCACATGTTTGACTCTTCACACACACACACACACACACACACACACACACACACACACACACACACACACACACACACACACACACACACACACACCCTTGACCTTATCTTAACTGACTTAGCGGACCAGTACCAACCACCTCAACCAATGCCTCCTATCGGGTGTAGCACACACTTATCAGTGCTCTGGTCCCCAGCTGCCACTCCCACTCAAATACAGAGACCCTACATCAAGACCTACAGGCCGATTACTGACTCTGCAGTGCGCCTCTTTGGGCAGTGGATTGTTCACCATCCCTGGACTGAAGTACTTAGCGTGGATGACGTGGAAACCAAATGGATAAATTATACCAACACCACCACGGAAGCTCACCACCACTTCTTCCCCGAGAAGTCCGTCAGATCTCACCCAGCTGACTTGCCCTGGATCACACCTCGGATCAAAAGACTTATGCAACAGAGAGACAGAGCCTTTCATCTCAATGACCACATCTGCTACAGGTCCCTTCGCAACCGAGTCATCCGCGAAATACGCACTGCAAAGAAGTCCCACTACCCAACCAAATTACAACACCTGAAGCAGACCAACATCAGTCAATGGTATGGTAAGCTTAAAGAACTCTGTGGACTAAACAATAAGACGCACCCCCTCCCCTTCCTTAGCCATCTCACTACTGTTGACGCAGCTGAGCAATCAAATAACCATTTCGCTACTATATGCCAGACGCTCCCCCGGCTTGACACAACCACTCTCCCTGCTTACCTACCAGCCCCCCTTCCCACTGACTTAGTAGAAGAATTTGAAGTAGCAAAACGCCTGGACAAACTAAAATTAAAACGCTCTACCACCCCCATTGACTTACCAATGAAACTCTTCAAGGAGTTCTCCCCGGAGCTTGCTAAACCCCTATGCTCCATCATCAATGCTTCTCTCAGTCAAGCCAGATGCCCAGCTGACTGGAAGACCTCTTATGTATCACCAGTGCCCAAGTCAACCAGCCCACAATCCTTAAATCAGCTACGACCTATTGCAATCACCCCAATACCCAGCCTAATCTGCAAAAGTTTTGTGTTCTACTGGGCCTATGCTGATATTGCAGGAGTCGTAGACCCTCAGCATTTTGGCAATATGAAAACTTCCTCCACCACTCACTGTCTTGTCAGCTTTCTCGATTACATATACCGCCATCTCGAGAAACGAAAAACGTCTGTAGCTGTCGCCTTCATTGATTTCACTAAAGCATTCGACCTAGTCGACCACAATATAATCATCAACAAAGCTATTGACCTCGGGCTTCGGAGAAGTCTTATACCATGGCTTACAGACTTCCTCAGTGACCGACGCCAAGCTGTACGCTTCCGAGGGGCTGTCTCCACCTTTCAGTCACTCACCTGTGGCGTCCCCCAAGGCACTATACCGCCCTTCAGGATTTTTTTGAACAGTCTCCAAAACTGAGCCACCAACAACCATGTCACCATCAACCATACCAAGACCATGGTTATGCACATCAACCTCTCCTCCGACATTGTCCCACCTCCTTCCATTACTTTAGGTCCGAACACACTCCAGGTTGTAGATTCCACGAAGCTCCTCGGCGTCACCATAGACAACAAACTAAATTGGAAACCACACGTCAGTGAAGTTGTCAAATCCTCCAGTTTCCGTCTCCACCTCCTCCGCCGACTCAAGTCCCTGGGAGTTCCTGCAACCGAGCTCCTCAGTGTTTACACAACATTCATACTTCCCAAGCTCACCTATGCCTCCCCTACCTGGTCTTCCTCCCTAAATGCCACACAACGTAAACACCTAGAAAAAGTGCAAAAGAGGGCATGCAAGATTATTCTCTCCCCTTCCTACTCCACATATCAAGAAGCGCTCAACACACTGACCCTTCGGTTCTCACTGACCATCACCACGACCTCATCTGCAAATTTGGTGAGAAGCTTCTACACCATCCTCGACACGGCTCCTACTACCACCTGAGATCCCTAGCCCGAGAATTGCTGTTCGACACCACAACCGCATCCAGCCCATACGTGCACGAACTGATCGCTTTAAGAACAGCCCAGTCCCAACCATTGTAAAAATTATCAATAACTTGTAATAAACCAGTGTATTCACTCCCAGTAAATACTACTTCTTGCACTGTCACTATGTTGAAATGCACTGTAGTTTGAGCTTTTCCCCATCTAGTTATTATATATCTTATTTGTATCACTTATGTTACTTGTATATTATTTGTAATTCGAAACCCATTCCCCAAATATGTAACTGTATATTTTCAGCCTTCTGGCTGCCAAGCTCTTTCAATAAACCGTTAATTATTATTATTATTATTATTATTACACAATTTTATATTACAGGTATTTATTTGTATGACTTCCTCTTACAGAATGAATATTAAAGCTTTTTATTTGGGAAGCTGAGTACAGGAAGTTCCGAGACTTTGGAAGGTCTAGTTTTCAGTGAAGATATAGGGAAACACAGTCCGGTGTGTACGACCATAAAAATTCAAGGAATATATATACGTACAGTACAAGTATCTCCCTCTTCATTACAATAAACACGTACTGTTGTAAGAAACTAATACTTGGCATAAACTTTTTAATTACACTGGTACCTCAAGAACCTGAACAGAAAGAATTGAACTACTACCGCTTCTCTTACACACCAACCAGCTGATTGCACTTGGCCTTCTTTCACTAAACGTAGCCATGTATAAAGCATCGATATTATAATATTTTTGTTGTTCTAAACTGATTAATATAATCGCCAATGGGAACTACTGAGATTTTACACCATTAAAATTTAAAGGAGCAAAATTTATGGTATATTGTCGTTGATGATGTCCATTAGACTCTTACAGATCCTTAACATTTCTAAATGCTTTCCGCCCCTTGTACCGCAAGTCGCTCAATACTCGTACACAGACTGGGAGGCGGTCAACTATCCAGCTCACTTCAGTCTTTCCACTGCACTTCCCGAGGGTGGTATTCATCATGTTGCCTGGTGTGATGTTGCTGATAGAGTTGGTCATCATGACAGATGCCAACCACGGGATAATGTGGCATCCAAGACAGGTCTCACCTGAATCTCCGACCACCGGAAGTTCCGCCACTTTAAACGTTTATAGTGAGATCAACTGTGCTATGAAGGCAGCTGAGACGGAATGGTCGCATATGTATACTTACAAGGACAACACTTGTACCCTCTACAAGGACGAGTCCAACCTGGGTGACGCAACTATCCCCTGCAAAACCCGAAACGGTCAGAACTTGGAAGTAGTGATCTTATAGCTAGAGGTTCAAATTCTTGTACTTCTGACCTTTGTTTCATCCTAAATAATAGTATGTTGTCACGTGTTCACGAGAATTTTTGAAATACTTACGTACAGCGTCCAGGGAACTAGTCTTATTGTTAATATATTATAATATAAATTTATTTAGAGTCTAAAGCTTGATTTAATAATTTTTTTTTATAAAACATTTATGTATTTGATATAACTATATTGTTATTAAGAGCGAGCAGGTTGTTAGCGAGCATTCTGTCGCGAGGTAATAAAGACTACTATCATAACCCGCCTCATACTGTTATAATCAAGTTTTTTAAATATTTGAAGCTTCAACTTGAAATTCATCTGTTAATGAAATGATCTTAAAATAAGAAAGCAATTCACCCTATGGATACGGGGATTTTATAATTACATTAATGATGGTCATATTAACATGGTGTTTCCAATAGCGTAAATTTATTTTGATGTCAGTAATCCAAACCAGTGATTACTTCTGCTTTTTTTTAGTAAGTCTGATCACATTCAGCTAATTACTTTGTGACTAGCAAATCAGCATTATTTTTGTTTAAATCATTCTTTAGCGTAAATGTTTTCTTCTTCAAACATCTAGTAATTTATTTCCAAAGTATCAACTGAGTATCAAATAAATTGTCATCTTCACAAAACAAATATAACAGTTTTCCTATGTCCTTACAGAGCCGATGTGCAGTGCTCCCTTTAAGGAGGTGGGCGGGCTGTACTGTGTGTACGCCAACACCACTCGACTCTCCTGGATTGATGCCCGCCTCTTCTGCAGCACTCTCGGGCATGGAGCTGACTTACTCGTAACCCAAAGCTTCAGTGCTTTACAAATTTATCTTCAGCCTTACAGTTACGATGGTTAGTATGCATGTTATGATGTAAAAAAATACGTGAGGAGTATAGTGGGTATCCCCGTCAAGCTACAGTACAACTCCATCGAGTGCCCAAATTTGTGTTACTTTGTCGTGGTGTGGTAGCATGAACGAATCACTCAAAATACTTGGAATGGGTATAAAGTATAGTAACATCAAATTAGGTTGAAAATAATAATAATAATAATAATAATAATAATAATAACGTTTCCTTAAGACACTCGTCTTTCCTCAGAAGTGTGGATGGGTGTAAGGTACAGGAGGTGGTTGGACGGGAAAAGTGTAGATTCCGATCATTGGAAGAGTGGCCAACCCGACGGGGAAATGCCCTTATGTGGTCGGATGGTGTATGATAATGCTTACAGCAGCCATCTTCTTCATGAAACTCTCTGCAGTGAGCCCCACACCTTTCTTTGTCAGCATAATGGCAATAAGAAGGGGTGGAGACGGTGGTGAGTGGGAGGTAGTGGGTTGTGGTAGTAATGGTGGTGAGTGGGTGATAGTGGATTGTGGTGGTAATAGTGGTGAGTGGGTTGTAGTGGGCTGTGAGTGGATGATAGTGGGTTGTAGGTGGGTGATAGTAGGTTGTGATGCTAACGGTGGTGATTGAGAGGTAGTAGGTTGTGGTAGTAATGGTGGTGAGTGGGTGATAGTGGGTTGTGGTGGTAGTGGGCTGTGAGTGGGTGAAAGTGGGATGTGGTGGTTGGTAAAGGTGGTGAGTGGGTAGTAGTAGTAGGTTGTAAGTGGCTGGTAGCGGTGATACTGAAGCTGATAGTGGTGATCGTGAAGGTGATGGTGGTGATACTGAAAGTGATGGTGATGATACTGAAGGTGATGGTGATGATTCTGAAGGTGATGGTGGTGATATTGAAGGTGATGGTGATGATTCTGAAGGTGATGGTGATGATTCTGAAGGTGATGGTGATGATTCTGAAGGTGATGGTGGTGATACTGAAGGTGATGGTGATGATTCTGAAGGTGATGGTGGTGATACTGTAGGTGATGATGGTGATACTGAAGGTGATGGTGATGATACTGAAGGTGGTGGTGGTGATACTAAAGGTGATGGTGGTGATATTGAAGGTGATGGTGATGTTGCTGAAGGTGATGGTAATGATGCTGAAGGTGATGTTGCTGAAGGTGATGGTAATGATGCTGAAGGTGATGGTGATGATATTGAAGGTGATGGTGATGTTGCTGAAGGTGATGGTAATGATGCTGAAGGTGAAGGTGATAATAGTGAAGGTGATGGTGATGATATTGAAGATGATGGTGATGTTGCTGAAGGTGATGGTAATGATGCTGAAGGTGATGGTGATAATAGTGAAGGTGATGGTGATGATGCTGAAGGTGATGGTAATGATGCTGAAGGTGATGGTGATGTTGCTGAAGGTGATGGTGATAATAGTGAAGGTGATGGTGATGATGCTGAAGGTGATGGTGATGTTGCTGAAGGTGATGGTGATGATGCTGAAGATGATGGTGATGATATTGAAGGTGATGGTGATGTTGCTGAAGGTGATGGTAATGATGCTGAAGGTGATGGTGATAATAGTGAAGGTGATGGTGATGATATTGAAGATGATGGTGATGTTGCTGAAGGTGATGGTAATGATGCTGAAGGTGATGGTGATAATAGTGAAGGTGATGGTGATGATGCTGAAGGTGATGGTAATGATGCTGTAGGTGATGGTGATAATAGTGAAGGTGATGGTGATGATGCTGAAGGTGATGGTGATGAAGGTGATGGTGATGATGCTGAAGGCGATGGTGATGATGCTGAAGGTGATGGTGATGTTGCTGAACATAAGAAAATAAGGAGTCTGCAATAGGCCGGTTGGCCTGTGCATGGCAGCTCCTGTCGAGAGTTACTACCCCTCTCTATCATCCATGAATCTATCTAGCCTCCTTTTGAAACTTTCCAGAGTTCCCGCACTTACTACAAAGTTGCTAAGCTTGTTCCACTCGTCCACCACCCTATTTGTGAACCAGTTTCTTCCTATCTCCTCCTAAACCTAAACTTATCCAACTTGAACTGTTGCTCCGAGTCCTATCCTGCTCGGATATTATAAGAACTTTATCTATATCCCTTTATTGATTCCTTTCACCCACTTAAATACTTCTATCATATCTCCCCGCACTCTTCGTCTTTCTAGGGAATGCAAGTTAAGTTTCTTTAACCTATCCTGATATGGAAGGTTTCTAAGTCCCGGAATCATTTTTGTCATTCTTCGCTGCACCGACTCTAGTGAATTTATATCCATTCTATAATAGGGGCACCAGAACTGAACCGCATAATCGAGGTGCGGCCTAACTAGCGCAAGATATAGTTGCAATAAGACCTCTGCACTCTTGTTACTTACACTTCTAGATATAAAACCCAATACTCTGTTTGCCTTATTTCGAACATTAACGCACTGTTTTCTAGGCCGTAGGTCCGGGCTTACAAGTACCCCTAGGTCTCTTTCACAAGTCGACTTCTCTAGGTTGATGTTGTTAAGGCTGTATACATTATAAGTATTTGTTCTTCCTTTACCTTTCTATAATGAAGGCTTTTGTTAAACCACCAATGTATGTAATAAGTCATCTATGTCCAATGTATATTTTCAGCCTTCGGGCTGCAGAATTTTTTCAATAAACCGTTAATTATTGTTATTATTATTATTATACCCTGTGGAAAGTATGTACACCTTGTGGAAAGTATGTACACCTTGTGTAAAGTATGTATACCTTGTGGGAAGTAAGTATGCCTTGTGGAAAGTATGTATACCTTGTAGAAAGCATGTATACCTTGGGTAAAGTATATATATATATATATATATATATATATATATATATATATATATATATATATATATCTTGATAAAATCACACGGGAAAATGGAAACAACGGAGTACCTTAGCTTTCGTCTTTATTCAAGACATCTTCAGAGGCAACTGGATTACATGGACAGAGAGAGGCTTAAATATACAGGGTGGGTCCTTTTTTCTGACCTGGTTAGTCACGTCACCACCCTTCTCTTAAGCTCCTCTACGTGTGTGTTGGTGTGTGGATTAGTGGATGTCATCATTATGACCTGTCCTCCTGTTTTTAAGGTCACCCTGTATATTTAAGCCTCTCTCTGTCCATGTAATCCAGTTGCCTCTGAAGATGTCTTGAATAAAGACGAAGGCTAAGGTACTCCGTTGTTTCCATTTTCCCGTGTGATTTTATCAAGATATATATATATATATATATATATATATATATTATATATATATATATATATATATATATATATATATATATATATATATATATATATATATATATATATATATATATATATATATATATAACTATATATATATATACAGTATATATACTGATAACCACAAGGAAAAAGAAAACACTCCGTGTTTTCTTTTTCCTTGTGGTTATCAGTATATACCTGGATCACGCGCACCTACAGTGATTTATTTGTATATATATATATATATATATATATATATATATATATATATATATATATATATATATATATATATATATATATATATATATCTTGATAAAATCACACGGGAAAAGGGAAACAACGGAGCACCTTATCTTTCGTCTTTATTCAAGACATCTTCAGAGGCAACTAGATTACATGGACAGAGAGAGGCTTAAATATACAGGGTGACCTTATTAAACATGAGGTCAGGTCATAATGATGTCATCCACTAATCTCCACACCAACACCAACATGACATCATTATGACCTGACCTCATGTTTAATAAGGTCACCCTGTATATTTAAGCCTCTCTCTGTCCATGTAATCTAGTTGCCTCTGAAGATGTCTTGAATAAAGACGAAAGATAAGGTGCTCCGTTGTTTCCCTTTTCCCGTGTGATTTTATCAAGATTTATCTTATCCACGTTTTCATTGTGGATCTAGATGAAATATATATATATATATATATATATATATATATATATATATATATATATATATATATATATATATATATATATATATATATATATATATATATATATATATGCACACCTTGTGGAAAATATGTTTACCTTTTGGAAAATATGTATACCTTGTGTGAAGTATGTATACCTTATGGAAAATATGTATACCTTTTGAAAAGTATGTATACCATGTGAAAAGTATGTACACCTTTCGAAAATTCGAATTGCCTTCTAGGAAGATTGATAGTAATAAAAAATTAACTTTAATAAAATCTGAAAACAATATTCTTCTTGAGATTTTATTGATAATTTTGTGTTCATTGCGAAATGTGACATACAGTATAAGTAATAGTATTGCTAATGAATATATGTAACAGGTTAATAAATACAACATACAAGGTACGTCTCTTATTTACCTCTCCAATGATACATGTAATATAAGTTAGACAACTGCAGGCGTTATAATCTCTCTGGGCAATAGGGTTGCCTTAGTGAGGGCATCTGTCTAGTGATCTCTGGACATTTTTAATCAACTAACAGTCTCTAACAAAGTCAGTTCATCTCCCCCTTTTAGTATTATCCACTTGTTTGTTGCTTTTTACGCTTCCCTTGTGGGATTTCCCTTAATATATCCTCCTTATTTGAGAATTTTGTACTTCTTGTAGCACCTGCGACAAAAATGAGTGATAAGCAATATTACTTGAGAACGCCCTAGTAAATTGTCAGATATTGGTAGTGTATACAGAAAATATAAACTATTATAGGCTAAACTACTGTATTATAATTTTTATCCTACAACACCAAAACAGAATAAATAATTAAAGTTTCACGACGAAGTGATAATCAATATTTTCAGAAGTATGTATTTAATGTACTGGCTAATAGTCCTGGAAATAAACACCAGACAGCTGTGTCAGTAATCCTTGGTCAAAATGCCTCTCTTCCATAAAAAATACGTCTACTAAATGTAATCTTTTCAACTCTCTTTTTGTTTTTGTCCTCTTCGCCACTGATCGGCTCGTCAGCCGCTTGGGCGGTCGGTCACTCTCTGAACATAAGAACATAAGAAAATAAGGAGTCTGCAATAGGCCGGTTGGCCTGTGCATGGCAACTCCTGTCGAGAGTTACTACCACTCTCTATCATCCATGAATCCATCTAGCCTCCTTCTGAAACATTCCCGCACTTACTACAAAGTTGCTAAGCTTGTTCCACTCGTCCACCACCCTATTTGTGAACCAGTTTCTTCCTATCTCCCTCCTAAACCTAAACTTATCCAACTTGAATCCGTTGCTCCGAGTCCTATCCTGCTCGGATATTATAAGAACTTTATCTATATCCCCTTTATTGATTCCTTTCACCCACTTAAATACTTCTATCATATCTCCCCGCACTCTTCGTCTTTCTAGGGAATGCAAGTTAAGTTTCTTTAGCCTATCCTGATATGGAAGGTTTTTAAGTCCCGGAATCATTTTTGTCATTCTTCGCTGCACCGACTCTAGTGAATTTATATCCATTCTATAATAGGGGCACCAGAACTGAACCGCATAATCGAGATGTGGCCTGACTAGCGCAAGATATAGTTGCAGTAAGACCTCTGCACTCTTGTTACTTACACTTCTAGATATAAAACCAAATACTCTGTTTGCCTCATTTCGAACATTAACGCACTGTTTTCTAGGCCGTAGGTCCGGGCTTACAAGTACCCCTAGGTCTCTTTCACAAGTCGACTTCTCTAGGTTGATGTTGTTAAGGCTGTATACATTATAAGTATTTGTTCTTCCAATATTAAGTACGCTGCACTTGCTGGTGTTGAATTTCATTTGCCATTTTTCAGACCACCCCTGCAGTTTATTTAGATCCTCCTGTAATGCATTTGCATCCTGCCCTGAATTAATTTGCCGCCCTATTTTGGTGTCATCCGCAAACTTGCTTATGTCACTGCTGATCCCAGTATCTAGATCGTTTATGTAGATTATGAACAAGAGTGGGCCTAGTACTGACCCCTGGGGAACCCCACTGGTTACACGGCCCCACTCAGATTTAACACCATCTACGCTGACCCTCTGCGTTATATCTGTGAGCCATGATTTTATCCAATTTAAAACTTTCCCCTCGATACCATGAGCCTTAATTTTTCTCAGAAGCCTCTGATGCGGTACTCTGTCAAATGCTTTGCTAAAGTCTGATACGCACTGTTGGCAAATACTGGGCATTCACTGGCTCCTGAATATTTCTGAACCTGCTCCAGGGTTGGTCAAGTCTGGCCTTGAATGGGCTCACACTCGGTACCGTCACAACGCTCACTGGCAGATTGTTCCATGAGTTTACAATTCTCACTCCGAAAAAGTTTGCACTCACAGTTTTCTGGACTTGTGGCTTCTTCAGCCTTGATCTGTAACTCCTTGTGGGGCGGGCGTCCGCCAGCTCCAGGTATGTACATTTGACCGAGTAATGCCTCCTGAGATGTTCATACACTTCAATTAGATCGCTCCCGCCTGTCTGTTGTATAAGCTAGGTAGTTGCAGGCACTCCAATCTCTCTGAGTACCTGAGGTACCGTAAAGCAGCCACCGGTCTGATGGCCCTACTTTGGATATTTTCAATCAATTGACAGTCTCTAGCATAACTCGAGGACCAGGCGGCGAAGCACCTCACTCTTGAAGATCGTGAAAAGCGACGGACCATTGAAATATCTAAACGACTTTCTTATAAGACCTACTAGTTTCGTTGCCTCATTCACACCTCTTCTCACAATGGCCCGGGAACTTAAGTTCATTGTCGACATACACACCCAGGTCCTTTTCACATTCTGTCTCAATTAATGCAATCTCTTCGACCTGTTGGGACATATGATACGCCTCCTTACTCTTGGTGCAACCCAGGTGCATCCTTTTGCACTTCATGACATTGCATCTTAGCAGCTATTTCCTCGACCATTCTTGAAGCTCGTCGAGATCTTTCAGCAGCTCTTCACAGTTTGTTTGGTTCTTAATTTCCCTAAATAACTTGGCATCGTCAGAAAACATTTGTATGGAGGAGTGTACAGCTTCTGGCATGTCATTAATGAAGCAGACAAACAACAACGGGTCCAATACACTGCCCTGTGGTACCCCGCCTGTAAGAGGTACACATGGCGATTTCGTACCATTTATCACCAAACACTGAGGTCATGCAGAAAGCCTCCAATCCACGCTAGGACACTTCCCCTAATCCCTTACCCTTCCAGTTAGATTTTCAGCCATTCTTGGGGTATGCTGTCGAAACCCTTGGCAAAAATCTAGGTATTATTATCGATATTTCCGCCTCGCTAAAAAATTTGAGTCCAAACATCCAGCATCTTGAGTAATTGTGTTCAGCAGGATCGTCCCGACATAAAACCGCGAAGGCATTCCTTTACAAGGTTGTTGGTAGCAGATGTTCCATCAAGGTATCTCTTTCTTTTTCTTTATCCTTAAATCCTATTTATATTCCAGCATTCCGTTCAAGAAGTTTTCGGACGCGTTATCTCAATACTATATTCTGTATTCTACTTCATATCTCTCTCTCTCTCTCGATGACCGGTAATTTAACTTCTAATATTGTCACTCCTGCTAATAGTCAACA